>NC_038248.2:15113922-15133423 GCF_000004515.6 Glycine max
TACTTATCCTTTTATTTTTTTAATAAAAAGCACAATTTAAATCTTTTTATGAAGAGAAACACAACAATTTTTTTTCTAAAAAAAGAATTACCATTTTAATTTCATAATGTTTATCCCGATTTTACTACATACATGTAAACAAAATACTATATTCATACAAGAGAAATTCATCAACTTTAACCGACTTCATAAAATATATTTGAAAATGTTTCAGTCATCAAAATAATAAAATTTAATTTTCTTTCTTAATCTCAATGTTATGTATTTTTTTTATCACCAATGTCACTTATTTTTCATCAATTTAAATTTTAGTCATCAATAAAAAATTAATTTATTAAATTATTATATGAACCTAAAAAAATAATTTAAGAACCTAAAGTAGGTACTATCGTTAGAATAAAACTAAAGGTGGGTTCTTGTATCCCCACGTGATATTGAAGAATACACAGAAAGTAACTTAAAACCGGCCAAAATGATTTGCTAACACTAACATCATGCACATCCCATGGCTTGAGAAGTGATTGTCACTGGAAGCAACATGGCTTGGGAAGCAAGTGTCGACGTTGCTACGCGTGGAAGGGTGCTTGCGAGACATAATTGCTTGCTGAATGCTTACGCTTATTAAATTAAAATAAAAAATTGTTTGTTATTGTTATACTATTATTATTTATGAAACTGGATGATAAAAAAGATGAATATATATTTTTTTTAAATTGCTAACGAGTCTTAAAAAAAAAAATTGTTGACGGCTCTTTATGTTAAAAATGATAATGGCTATATTTTTTAATTTTACCGTTGGCAACGGTTGTTTTATTATTTAATTGATTTAATTATTTTATATAAAAATTGTATATAAATCGGGATACTTGAATATATTTTTTTACGACTAAGACCTCTCAAATTTCTCTCATTCTCACCCTCAAAAAATTCTCAACTTCTTCTTTAATTTATTTTAATTCAATGGATCCAAATCAAAATTCATTTACTATAAATTAGTGGTTAAATTTGATATCAAATTATCAATAACCCACAAATCCAAATTAAAAAAATTCTCCAAATTTAGTGGATCCACAAAATTTTCAAAATTACCCAACCCACAAGATAATCATAACATGACAAATTTTCACTATCCTACTCCCCCATTTCATCTGTATCAATTTCATATGTTTCAAATACCTTACATAGATCAAGGGTTTTCTATCGGTACTAGTGACGACTAATGTAATGAAAGAGAGTATGATACAACATCTATCTGACTACGTCTTTGAAATAAAAAATATCACACTAGAAGAGAGATTGAATAGGGTGTAGATAAAAATGAAATCTTTTTTACAAGAAGTTTTTTTTTTTTTTTTTTACAAACATATATGCAAAAATCAAGTTATTGGCAATGTCGTCCAATCAATAAAATCAGTTTTGATGAAAACAAAATCATTGGCGTCCAGCGATTGAAAAAAATAGTATATTCAAGATAACACATGTGTGATAAAATGTTAATATAAGCTAAAGAGAATATTAATCAAATAGCTTAAGAGATAAGTAAAAACACTTAATTTATATTGGTTCACATAAATAGAGTTACATACAATTTTCCTTCACAAACCAGTGAAGGTTCTACTAATTAAAGATTGATTACAAATAATAATTTTATCTTGCCACTCTTGGCTACAATAGTTTTTTCTAGGTCACTACTAACACATCATTAGACTCTCCCTGAATCTAAGACACCAAAGTATTGTTTAACACTAAATCACTCATAGCTTTCACTAAAATATAATGTTTGATTGAATACATAGATTCAAATCACTCAACAAAGTGGATAAACAATTAAGCTCAAATACAAATGAATAATTTTGCTATGCAAAGGATGAACTAATTAAGCATTGTTGTGTATTGTCCAATGACTTGACAAATTCTCACTTCAAAATGCTCTTGCTTTTCACTTCCTAGTTTAATTTGTTTTCTTCTTTTTCATGATAGCAGAACCTCGATCACTTTTTATAAAATTCATGAAAGTATTTGTTATGGGATTAACGCTTGTCTCTAATTTGACCGTTGTCTCACAACTGGAGGCAATGCTACGTGTCACACTCTTGTAAAGAGAGAAAGAATAAAAGTACAAACAACTACATGTGTTCTTCTCTTTAGTGATAATGACCCCTAAGGAATATTCCTGTGAAATCTTTTATCCCCTTCTATTTTATGCTTCCTTAAATTAAAATGTTAGCAATTCAAAATAAGAGAGAGGAAAAAATGAATTTGCGAAAGTTGAGTTCATCCACTTTCCTTTGTAGCTAACACTGATTTTAGTACATTGTTGGATGTTACTTATACTTGATATACAATAGATTGTGTGGGTGATTAAGTCTATTGGGCGCGAATAAAAGCACCACAGTATATGGACGCTGGTTTTCACAATAAGTGGATGATAGTTTATAACAATGTGTTGGACGCTAGATATTACTATTTAATAAAACAATTTCCGCTTGTGATTATATGCGTACTAATAGAAGTTGCAGGATAAGAAATAATACCAAGTGTGATCCTATATAATAGGTCATATTCACTTAAGAATACCACATTAGTTCATTAATAATTTATACTTTTGTAATGTCAAAATCATGGGCAATGATGGATTGTCCATTTGTGGTAGTGGATCGTGTAGACTTAATAATCTCCACTTTTTTATGATGAAAAATCATATAAATTTTGATCAAGATAAAACATAATCATGATAAGATAGAAAGATAATGCATGATTACGAGTTATGTATCAAAACAATAATTTGGAGTAAATACACACACACACACAACAATGATTTTTTTTTTAAAAAAAATACAAGAGATCACCAAACCACACTTGTATTATTTAAGAGAGTTATGTTTACATAAATAAAAAATTCCTTAACCTTCTCCCCTTTTTGTCATTAACAAAAAGACTTAGGGTTCAAAGAAAGAAATAATGATGGGGCTTCATTATCACTCATGATTGGATGGTGGTGGTGGTGGCTAAGTTGGTGGTGTTGATGTTGGTGATGGTAGTGTTGTTTTAGCAGGTGTAGACAATATACTTGGAGTTGGTTGTTGTTGGACGAAAATAGCCAATATGTTTTATTAAGCTTGTTGTAGGTTCTGCAATAGCATTTTAGAGAGATTGGTGAACTAAGTAGCAACAACAGATTGAATGGATTGCTTGTATTGTTTATTCTCCAATCTTTGTTGTTCAGCATAAGCTTGTAGTTCCTTCCTTATTTCTTCTCTTTGTTGTGTCATGGTCTGAATTACCAGCATTTGAGTTTCATCTTTCTACCTTGTTAGATCTAGATCAAGCATCGCTTGGACACAATCTTTAGTTAAAGTACTAGGGGAAACAAAATTGATTGGTGCAACATCATATTTGCTAGAGAAGACAACAACAACATCAAGAACCTTCTTTTCCACTAAAGAGACTTCATTTGAAGTCTCAACCTACTTGGATGCAGGTTTAGGTTGACGTGTTTGAACAACCTCATCAGTCGTTGTTGCATTGGACTCAGCAGGGGATGTTGTTTGTTCTTCACCCTTTATCTCTTGATAGGCTTTCTTCACTTTTTCCTTGTCAAGGTTTTGTATATCATGAAGTTGCACCACATGATCCTTGAAGACCATGAAAAGTTCTTTCATCTTGGAGATGAATCTATCATCTTCAAAGTCCTTCACAAATACACACACACAAGCATCACCAAAGTGATACATCTTGACTAGACGTAACACTTGAATGGAATCTTAGCGGTCAGCGTTGTCACTTCCATCATAATCGGACAACAAGGATTTTGAAGTTTCGTGCCAAAAAATTTAATTTTAGAAAGTTCTAGCATAAAAAAATGTATAGTTTCTTTATTAACTTCTTCCCACTGAAGAGTAAACTCTAATTTTTAGGGTATTTGACCGCTTTAACTTTTTTATGTCTTTTGGGCTTTTCTTCATTATGGTAAATCTTGAACTTTTTTATGTCTATTGGGCATCTCTTCAACTTTTTTCTTACTTTCATCATTAAGTGGCAGTCTCAAGCAACAACAATAAAAAATAATCTTTATATTTGTTGCTTTGAGATGTGAAGACTTGGTGAATAGGCAATCGCTTGATTGAAAACAAACATATGTGCAAGAATGCCACCAACCATAGAGTACTTTGTAGGTGATAAAACAAGATCATCTGGATTCACTGGTAGAAACTCCAATGGGGGTGTCCAAATGTTGATCTTCTTCGATAACTTGACTTGTGGTGTTTGGATGATAGATTCATTTTGCTTTTGTCAAAAGTTGAGAGTGGGATATGATCCTGAGTGCTATTATTTTTCTATTGTTTGTTTAGCTTTTATCTTTATGCTTTTGGTCCTTCTTGTAAGGCTGGACACACACATTATTGTGTTTTAAGGATCAACCAATGAGGTTGCATCCTGACCAGGTTTATGTACACTAGTCACATTCATACAGGAGTATCCAAAGCCTCTATAACATCAGAAGGAAGATCCTTTTAGGCTTCAGAAGAAGTATGTTCAAAATCATACCTCATCCATTTTGGTGTAGTAATAGTGATGACTTTAGGTGGTTGGATTTGTCCATGAAGGTTGATCTCTAAAACATGAAGCCTTCTATAAACATTCTGCCTGTTTTATGTAAAGAAAGCAACAAGGAATCTTTCTTGTTCTATCAGAGGAGCTTTCATGTTCTTGTTGTGCTTGAATTTGTTCAAGTTGATAAGAGATGGGGTGGACACTGCCATGGTGGTGAAGATGGACGATGGTCTTGTGAGATAGTAGCATCAGAAAAAACATCATTGCTGCTGGATCCTTGAGAAGGATAGGGTAGAGTCCATTCCTTTTCAAAGATGGTAGGATTTGCCCTAGTTGCAATTACCTTCATCTTTCTGAGCACAACAGCTACAATGATAGGTTCCTTGCCAGAGGGAATTGCCTTATCAACTTTTTCCTTCTTTGGAGCAAAAGGAGCTTGTTGTTGAGCTATGATCTTTCTCTTTCATTGAAGCTGAGGAACTTCTTCATCTTTTGTTTCACTAACATCCCTGAGTCTAGTGTTGGTGTTCTTCTCCACAACTTGCTTCTTTGGACTTCTCTTTGTGGGAGTAGCCCTTGGACGCTAGATGGAGGGGATGGACGGAGGTGAAAACTTACGTTTCTTTTTTGTCCTCTGCTCTTTTCTAAGAATTTATGCCTTTTCCTCGGATTTTTGTGCTTGGCTTCTTGTCAGCTTCTTGTTGGCTTGTTTTGTCATGATTTTGATAAAGCATCATCACCAACTAACATGGTTTTGATAAACTTATTTCTCCTATTGTTTATTTCTTCCTCATCCACACAAGGAACCTCTTTTTATGATATTTTCATACCAAACCTCATAGATTTGATGTTTAAGGGTCTAAATTTCTATTGCTTAGCTATCATGGATCCCTTAACCATAATCTCATTATTGCTTGCATCATCCAGTATGTTGAAGACTTGATAAACTCCTTGTTCCCACAAGATTTTGTTCAATAGTGTAGCATAATAGATGTCTTGAAGGCTACCTATAGTCTTTGTGATGTGCACAATGTTGAGGTAGATGATGTGAGGCAAGTCAAATGGTATGCATTCCATCAGATTTTGTTCAATAATGCAACATAATAGATGTCTTCAAGGCTACCTATATGTAGCATGCTTTTGTTGCAAACATTCTACCAGATCTTTGCTTAATCGCAGTAGATGGTACCCAACCTTGTTCTTGTCTTTTACCTTGGATAAATTTTCTTTATATAAGGCCCTTGGAACATGTTCTTAATAATTATTTTCCCAATTGATGTTTGTACCTGCTCCCTTCCCTCTTCCAATAAGTGACTTGAGTGATGTTCTCTACAGATAAAGTCACTTTCTTTCCAAAAACAATGGAGAGTATGGCGTAGAAGGTTTTGAATTCAGTATCGCGCCAAAAAGTTTGAATCAATTCTGGGTGGATGATTTGACAGTCTTTGTAGAAACCTCTAATACCACAACAAAGCATGGTCTCGTTGAGGTTCAGGCCAATACCTTCCAAGTATTAAATGTCAAAGAAACACTCGATGTGGATGGTGGCTTTGTTCTTAGTGTGAAAAAAAGTTGTGTTGATCTTTGGAATGTGATCTTTGTACACAGAGGCTTCACTTCCACTTGTCATGGTTTAAAATGTTGAATCTTTTATGGGCTAAGGTTTGTGTTTAGGGTTCAGTGAGCAAGAATAGCAAGAGAGAGAGAGAGAGAGAGAGAGACTGCAGAAAGTTCGTCACTAAAGGGTTTGATGAGATAAAAGAATGGCGATTTTTGTTCTTTTGAAGGTGAATGGTTTTTGTGGGATTTTTGAAAAGAAATCATGAGGTTTGCCAATCAAGAAATGACTCAGCAACAACACTACAACGTTTTCTCACCAAAATGTTGCATTTCAACTTAAATAACACAATACTTATGATATAAATGTGGAAGCAATGTTTTCCAAGTTTATTTTGATGATGCCAAATACTCAAGTCAAGAATCAAGAGTCAAGCAAGTTTCAAGAATCAAAGAGTCGTTCAATCAAAGCAAGGTTTCAAGAATCAAAGAGTCGTTCAATCAAAGAAAGTTTCAAGATTCGAGATTAAAGTGAAGATTCAAGAAAATACTCAATTAAGATAAGTATTAAAAGAGTTTTTTCAAAATATTGAATAGCACAATTTTGTTCAAGAGAATTTTTCAAAGAAAAATCTTTTACCAAGATTTTTACTCTTTGGTAACCGATTACCAGTAGCCAACATTCTTTTCAAACTGATTTACAAAGCAATAATCAATTACCATGAGCATGTAATCGATTACCAATGTTTTAAAACGTTAGATTTCAAATTTCAAGAGTCACAACTTGTGATAAAACATTTTCAAATCATTTTAAACTTGTGTAATCGATTACACTATACTTGTAATTGATTACCATTATTTCTAAACGTTTTGATTTTCAAATTTAAACATGAAGAGTCACATTTGTTGATGTGTAATCGATTACACTATGATGGTAATCGATTACCAATGACTTATTTTGAAAAATAAATGACTAAAAGTCACAATTCTTAAAGTGACTTGTTTCTGAAGATTTTTTCAAAAGTCACAACCTTTAAGTGACTAGTTTTCAAAAGAGTCACAACTTTTAAAGTGACTAGTTTTAAAGAAATTGCCAAGAGTCACAAACTTTAACTTGAGTCATCAAATGACTATAAATATGTGACCATGACATGAATTTCCGTAACTGTTTTTTACAGAACTTTCTGATTCATTTCTCAACATCTTTCTAAGAGTTCAATACTTTCTTTATTCAAGAAAAGTTCATTGGCCAAAAACTTGTGTTATTCTTCTTTTTCTTCTTTCCTCCTCCCTCTTGCCAAAAGGATTCAAAGGACTAACCGCCTGAGAATTCTTTTGATTCTTCCTCTTCCTTTTAAACAAAAGATTTCAAAGGACTAACTACTTGAGATATCTTTTGTTTCCCCTTACAAAGATTCAAGGGACTAACCACCTAAGAATTCTTTGTCTTAACACATTGGAGGGTACATCCTTTGTGGTACAAGTAGAGTGTACATCTACTTGGGTTGTAATACTGAGAACAAGAGAGGGTACATCTCTTGTGGATCAGTTCAAGTGGAGTGTACATCCACTTGGTTGTTCAAAGAGAACAAGGGATGGTACATCCCTTGTGGATCTTTGCTTGTAAAGGATTTTACAAGGTTAAAGGGAATCTCAAGAACCGGTGGTTGCTTGGGGACTGGATGTAAGCACGACTTGTTGCCGAACCAGTATAAAAACTTGTGTTTGCTTTCTTCTTCCCTACACTCTTTACTTTTCCACTGTGCACTTTTTATTTCCGCTTTACTTTTGTCTAAGTTATTATTTCTGTTCTTTACTTTCTTATAACTTAGTAGTAAAGCCTAATTGAATCTAGTGATATTAAGAAGGATAAGTTTTTTAATTAGTCAAGACACATTAATAATTAATTCAACCCCCCTCCCCTTTTTAATTATTCTGAGGTCACTCTATCCAACAATAAACATTAAGTCATTCCTTTATAAAGTCTATTCCAAATTGATTCCTTAGCAGAATTAGTCTTTCCTTAGTAAAGGCTTTTGTAAATATGTTAGCAAGCTGATAACCAGTGGGTACAAATTGTAAGTCCATTATCCCTTTCTGGACATGGTCTATTATAAAGTGATGTTTAATTTCTATATGGTTTTCCATTGAATGCAATGTGGGATTCTTAGAGAGATTGTTAGTAGTTTGGTTATCACAAAAGATTAGAATGTTACTCTTATAGATGTTAAGCCTGTTTGGATCTAAGGCTAGAAGTGCTTTTAAGAACTTATTTACTGGAAAATAATCTATATTTCTAGTAGAAAAGATGTCAAAAGTACTTATGACTTGTATCCAAACAGATCCGTTGTAATCTTCTAGCTAATTCTTTATCCAAAGAAGTTGAGCATAGCAACTTGCAGCTGATATGTGTTATGCTTCAACAATGGATAGTGCAACTGATCCTTGTTTCTTACGTATCCTAGTTACTAGGTTGCCACCAATGAATTAACAGCTTCCACTGATGTTTTGTCTTTAAAGTTTGTCTATAGTATAGTCAGCATTAGAGTAACTTGATAATATGAAATATTTCCTTCTTTTAAAGCAAAGAAAAGGGTTAGGAGTACCGATAAGATACCTAAAGATTCTCTTAACGGTAGTTAAATGGACTTTCCTTGGTTCTTTCTAAAATCTTGCACAAGAGCACACACTAGAATGATATTAGGTTTGGACATTGAAAGATACAGTAGAGACCCAATCATTGCTATGTATAGGATTCCATCCACTTTCTTAGATTCCTCGTCCAGTCCATGGTCTGTGGTTGGATGCATTGGTGACTTCATTTCCTTTGCATTGTCCATGTTGAATTTCTTCAACAACTCTTTCACATACTTGGTTTGATGAATATTGTCACAACCTACCCTTTTGCAGGCGAGCGAGGCGAGGCTCACGAGTGCGTCTTCCAAAGAAGGAAAATGCGCGGAGTCGCCACCAACGTTTATTTGTGGAAAACGTCGGAAAAACCAAAGGAAACCGGTCATGAAGAATATTCCAGATTTGGGAGTTGTATTTACGTTTGAAGAAGGTATTAGCACCTCTCACGTTTGTCCCAAAGGACAACAACCTTAATTTTAGAATTGTGTGAAATTGTGTACCTAAACTTTTATTTCTTTCTTATTTTTGAGGTTGACAAAAGCGGGGCTCTTGCTCCTATGTACCCTCCATCGAAGAGGAAATCAGACCTACGTAGTTCTTTCTAAAGGGTGAATCAAGCGATTCTTTTTACTTGGACGGTGGTCCTTTTAAGGCGTTGGACCTTAAAATGATCCATTTTACTTGATGAGAAAAACTGAGGTATCGAACCTTAAAATCCTTTTTAGTGATTTTTTGCGGACGAGCTTGACTTTGCGAGTTGATTTTAGCCTTAGTTTCACTTTAGTTATTAGTCAATTCAATTAAGAAAGAGAAATCCCAAAGAGAAACATCCGATTGATTTTTTTGGTTTATTTTACTAAAAGATATTTTTTTGATTATTATATTATTATTTTACCTCTTTTTGGTTTCCAACGTGGTTACGGTATGACCGAACGGTCGAATTTCATTTTAACAGAAATTAACGAATATTACAAATTAAATGATCGGTGGAAATTTATTTTATTTTTTGATTAGGCAAGAGAATGACTTAAGTAAATGACTAAAGCACGTCAAAAACGGAAGAAAAGAAAACTGAAAGTAAACGAAATTAAAGTGAAAGTACACAAAACAAGAAATGAATTTAAAGTCTCGGATTCGAAAACTTACCCGTTGAAGAATGAAGAACGAACGAAGAACGAATGAAGAACGGTGAAGAACGACAAAGAACGATGAAGAATTTCCACAGAATCGCTTACGATGGCGTTACGGAAACACTTTGACTCGATTTTTCTTCACGAAAATGTGTTTTTTTGCCCAAAATAGCCGAAATGCATAGCCAAGGGGTCTTGAACATTTTGAAACAGCTCCCCCCTCCCTTATTTATAGGAAAAAAGGGAGGTGCTTGCCGCCCAGAGACTTAATGAAGAAGATTTCTTAGCGCACCCGAATTACAAAGTTCACCCCCCTTTTTGTATTTTACGAAAAAGTTACGGAAGTGTTTCGGATTTGATTTTCATCTTTTTTCTCTTCCCTTTCACCAATGTTAAGTGGAATATGCTTACCCAAGGTTTTTGGAAATTTTACGGAAGCATTACGGAAGCCACGGAAGCCCCGGAAACCATTTTTCAAAAATGTGGAGGAGCTTGCCGCCCAGTTGCTTCCTCCTTAAGCAACCCAACTTCCTAAATGTTCTGGAAGGGCCTAGATTCGAATTGCTATTTACACCTTTTTTTTACTAAATACACCCCTTTGCTTTTTTGGTTATTCTTTTTCCGTAACGTTACGAAACTTTACGAATTTCGTAACGATACTTGTTTTCTTTCCGTAAGGTTACGAAACCTTACAAGTCATGTAATTACTCCTTTTTTAGCTTTCGGAATGTTACAGAAACTCACAGATTGCGTAACAATACTTCCTTTTGATTTTCGGGATGTTACAAAATTTCACGGATTGTGCAACAAAGGATGCCAAGTACCTCGAAGTGGTCAACCAAAGGTTGCATGCCATCAAACAATGGTCCCCGGACGAAATTAGGGTATGACAGTTGCCCCTCTTCACTTACCTTTTATCGGAGATAAAAGGAAAGCAAAGATAAAACACTAATTTCGTCTGTCTTCGCCCTTTCCGTGATTAGTCTATGACGACTTCCATCTCTCCTTCTTCTTTCTCTGCACAACACAAAACAAACACAAACAACAAAAAACACCAATAACATAATATACACATATACACATGTTTGGCGAAGGAACCGATCGGGAAAATAACAAAAAACCATATTTCCCAGTCACCGGAGGCTCCGCGCTTGATAATGGAGGATGCATGAACAGCGCTAGGCAATCAATTCATGGGGCTCCGAATAGGATGGTGGAGGATACACGAACAGTGCTAGGCAATCAATTCGTGTGACTCCAGACTCGATGGTGGAGGATGCATGAATGACAAGCAATTCATGGGGCTCCGGATAAGATTTGAAGGTGAAGGATAGACGAACAGTGCTAGGCAATCAATTCGTGGGGCTCCAGACTCGATGGTGGAGGATGCCTCAATGACAAGAAATTCATGGGGCTCCGGATAAGATTTGAGGGTGGAGGATAGACGAACAACGTTAGACAATCAATTCGTGGGGCTCTAGACTCGATGGTGGAGGATGCATGAATGACAAGCAATTCATGGGGCTCCGGATAAGATTTGAGGGTGGAGGATAGACGAACAGTGCTAGGCAATCAATTCGTGGGGCTCCAGACTCGATGGTGGAGGATGCATGAATGATAAGCAATTCATGGGGCTTCGGATAAGATTTGAGGGTGGAGGATAGACGAACAGTGCTAGGAAATCAATTCGTGGGGCTCCAGACTCGATGGTGGAGGATGCATGAATGATAAGCAATTCATGGGGCTCCGGATAAGATTTGAGGGTGGAGGATAGACGAACAATGCTAGACAATCAATTCGTGGGGCTCCAGACTCGATGGTGGAGGATGCATGAATGATAAGCAATTCATGGGGCTCCGGATAAGATTTGAGGGAGGAGGATAGACGAACAACGCTAGTCAATCAATTCGTGGGGCTCCAGACTCGATGGTGGAGGATGCATGAATGACAAGCAATTCATGGGGCTCCGGATAAGATTTGAGGGTGGAGGATAGACGAACAGTGCTAGGCAATCAATTTGTGGGGCTCCAGACTCGATGGTGGAGGATGCATGAATGACAATCAATTCATGGGGCTCCGGATAAGATTTGTTGGCAGGACCGAATGGTGCACCAGGTTTTTTCACCTAAAAAGGCGAACATGCTTTAGCAAGGAAAAATAAATCATTCGCGAGAGCACCATATCTTAGAGAAACAATATACCCATGCCAAAAGTAATTTTCCTTGTAACAGAAAATGAAGGGCAGGATGTCAACATTTAGCTTTTAAATGAACATTCAGGGGAAACGTCGGGTCAAACTGAAGCTGGGAATAAAATCACTCATAGTGTATAAAAACTCACACAGGCAAGTGTTTTACCCTAATCCCAAACCATAACTGCACCATGACTTTATTTTGCACATGGTTTCCTATTGAACGAAAAGATCACACACATGATCACGAATCAATAGGATTTTCTCGAAGGTAGTGTTTTGGAGAGGAAACTGGGTGTTTCGGTCTTTTCCTCTTTGTTTAGGTGGGGCGGGATATCGCCACTTAGAATGCCAATCCCAATGGAAAAACCACATTAAAAATGGGTTTTCTCTTTACCGGTGGCTATTTACCTCGCTGAAAATTTATTTGGTCCGAAGATCTCATGTCCTCTTTCTTGCTTTCCATTATTGATCGGGAATTATTCTGTTTTCCTCCGATCTTTTCCTTTTTACTTTCTTCCGATCTTCGACCGAGAATCCTTCTTTTCCTTTTCTTTTCTTTCTTTTGATTTCATCCTTTCCGATCTTTGTTTAGGAATTCGGGTTTTAGCATTCGTTATTCGCTCTCCCTTGAGGAGATTCTGCTGTCCTTTTCTTCGGGGAAAGGATGAGGATTCTTTTCATGGGCCAAGGTTCAAAGTAGCCTGAGGTTGTGTCTCAACATGGTCTTTTCATCGTGCGAGCCCGATCTTGATATCTGGGGCAAAACAAATTCGTGTGTCAAGGTGTCGGTCCCGGGTTGAATTTCCATATCATTTCCACGAGGTACGCGTAACAATGATGATTTGGGAACCACGTGCAAAATTAGTCATGGCTACAGCTAGGTGGGTACTCAAGCATCCAGTTTATGGCATTGTGATACTAAGGCTTGGGATTTACACAAGTAGACCCAATATTTCCAAATTATGTTCTTTCATCGGTTCAATGAATCCATCCATTCTTATCTCGGTTATTCTAGAAAATGAACTCTTAGCGTCAGTCTCTTGTTTCCAAAAGATATGTTTGCTCTCTACGAATGATTTATGCTTCCTATGACCATAACATGCCGACCTTCGATGTCTTTCTTTCTTTTTCTTTTTGTTTCATTTTTTATGTTTGCGAAAACTATACATCCATCGTTATCTATGATAAAAGCTTTTCTTTGTACACCTACGTTCCTATACACGACAAACTTTCTCTATATACACCCGTATAAAAAACTCTTTCTCTTTATATCAACACGGTCTATATAACAACTCTATTCCTGTTCAAAGACTTCTTTTTCGTTTTTCCAACATACACTCGCGGTTTATACAAAAATTTCTTTATATACACTCATTACTCACACACAAGAATTTCTTTTCACACCTTATTTACACACACACAAAATCTTTCCATACATTTTTTTACATATAAAAAACTCTTTTCTTTTCTTTATATATATAGGCACGACATTTGTTCACAATGCCTCTTTCTTTTTTCTATTCTTGGTGTTATCATGATTTTTGTTCGTTTTATTTTTAGGACGACGTTTCTAAAGGAAAACTCTACAAGGTTCCGGAATTTCAACAAACATTACCGACAATAACGGAGTAAGCACTAACGCAACAATCCAAACAAAACGTATGCACAAAACAAACGACGATCGAAAAAACAAAACAAACATTAGTCCCTCAAGTCATAGAAACAAGATAACATACAAATGATAAATGATGGAACATACGGATTTGGGGATCCCACGGTCATGTGGCTCCGCATGCCACCGGACTCTTGGGTCACGGTAACAAAAGGTGGGGTGGTCGACAAAAGAAGGGCTTTTGCTCCTACGTATCCTCAATTTGTGATGAGGAACTCAGACCTACGTAGTTCTTGATAGCTGTGAGACTAAAAATAGTCTCGGTGTTTTCTTCACTAAAATGCGAACATGCTTTAGTAAAGAGACAAAACTTCCAACTGATCAGAGCAACATATGCTTTTTTTTATGAAAAATGATGTGACTATCGGGGAAGGAGAGTATGCTGATGAAATTTTCTCATAACCATAAATGAGATTTTGGATGTTAGCATTTCGTTTCTAAACGACCATTTAAAGGAAACATTGGGTTCAACAAAAATAGGAGAAAATCACTCAAAGTGTATCAATCTCACACAGGTAAGTGTTTTATCCTAATTCCGAACCATAGATATGTCATGACTTGATTTTGCAAATCATTTCCTATCAAATCAAAGATTACATGCGTGATCATGGATCAATAGGACTTATTTTGGGAATGGTTTTTAGGTGGGGAATTTGGCTTTGAGTGTTTTTGCCTTTTCCTCTTCTATTTTTGTTTAGTGCGTGGCGAGAAAGTCGCTAGCGCACAGGATTTTGTCGGCAATCAAAGGGAGAGGACCACTTTAGGTCGTGGTTTCCTTTTTCTTGTTTACTTGGTGATAATTCTGTATTGTTCAGATATTGTCTGGTCCAAAGACCTTTCTGGATGTTTCTTCTGTTTTCTTCCGATCCTTGATCGGGAATTTTCTTTCCTTTTTTGCCTTCTCCTACTCTTTGATTGGGAATTTTCTTTCTTTTTTGCTTTCTCCCACTCTTTTGATTGGGAATTTTCCTTTTCTTTTTTTTTTTGTTGTTTTCCGAGGGCAAGGTTTATGATAAGTTGAGATTTTGGCTCAAGGCTTGTAGAACGGCTGGTCATGATATATGTCAGGGTTTGGCCAGCGGTTCAGGGATAAAAGGGATGTTCTACATTATTTCCATGATACACATGCCGACCAATATTTTGTGAAGTATTTTTTGCTACATACATGCTTATCCAAGGTATCTTTCTACCTAAACATGCATACATACATATATATATATATATATATATATTTGTTTACATACATGCATATCTAAGGTATTTTCACTACCTAAACATACATATATATATTTTGTGAGGTATGACTACCTTCCGAGCTTGTGCTTGTTTTATTTAAATTCCTAGGATCATGAGCAACTAGGTGTGTCCTGCTATGACTTGAGAAACAAAAGTTATCAAATAACAAGCAGAGATTTAAAAGGTACTAGGTTGCCTCCTAGTAGCGCTTCTTTAGCGTCTTGAGCTGGACGCCTTATGACTTATCGGTCATGGACCTAGTACTTTGCTTACCTTAGGCTTTGGACTTGGTCGCCTATTGGTCAGCCATGTGCCATATGCAACGCTCTAACCTTTTTTTGGATGAGCTGAGGTGAACTCTAGAGGTGGTGGTGGTGCTTCTGTTGCCCGCTGCAGGCCATCCCCAGGCTACTGGGGTGTTTCGCCCTACGCCTGCCTAGGGGCGTAGTACTTCTTGATGAAAGCTCGATTAGTAAGGGTCCTGATGACCTTGCTGGGGGCAACAGGCACCTCGTAGAACCGACAGAGGCCCGTAATCAGAGCTGGCAACTCCAAGACCTTGTTGGACTTCTCCGGGTCCACAGGGTGTCTTGCGGGTGTGCTCCCTACAAACAATAGATGACATCAGGAATCAGTTGAGAGATGTGCCTACTTACCTATGTCACGATGGCATGAACTTGCTGGGGGGGACGGGCACCCTGTAGGACTGACAGAGGCCCGTAACCAGAGCTGGAAACCCCAGGGCCCTGTTGGACTTCTTCGGGTCCACTGGGTGTCTTGCGGGCGCGATCCATGCAAACAATAGATGACATCAGAAATCAGTTTAGCCACATGCATACTTACCTATGTCGGAACGACACAGACCAACTGATACTTCCACAGGGGGAGATTGACATTGCGGTCGTTGGGCAGAATGTTGCTAAGTAGCAACGTCATCTATATCTGTGTAAGAGTGGTCATGTTGGCGCGCATGATCCACACTCGTCTCTTTGCAGTGGCACGGGTGAAATCTTGCCCCGGTATGTATAGTAGTTGTGTGATAGCCTCCCTCTCTGGTTGTGCTCGCACAGTTGGTCGCCCTCCAATATCAGGGGGTGGCCCAGGAACTAAAAAAAGGAAACTACTGGTCCCTTAACCGGGAGCACAAGTCTCGGTTAAGCATCTACGGGCAAAGGACCCTAAATTCTCTTAAGGTGAGGATATGAAACACATTGAAAATGAGGATGCGTAGCCCTCTAAAGGCGAGGGCGTGCAGCCCTTTGAAGGCGAGGGCGTGTAGCCCTCTGAAAGGGAGGACGTGTAGTCCTCTGAAGGCGAGGACGTGTAGTCCTCTGAAAGTGAGGATGTGCAATCCTTTGAAGGTGAGGGTACTAGTACCCAAGGGTCCGCCCTTATGAGAAAGCAAGAGATTGACTCATTGAGAGGGCCGGTCATTCCAAATTCAAAAGATTGGACATTAGATTTAGGAAATCTATGCAGTTAACATGAATTTTAGGGATGCAGATGCATGCAACCTTTGTCGTGAAATTTGGTAAATGCGGACTTTATATGAAACAATGCAATGTAATGGAAAGTTGTACAATGTTCATGACATTCTTTCCCTATTTTGTGATTTTGATTTTGATTTTTTTTTTGGAAAACACAGATTGACTGTCCTTTTGAAAGAGGCGATAATTCATGCAATCTTATCCTATCTTTGCAAATCTCTCCGGGAACTCCCTCAGAGTGTTTGTTCTGTTTGATTTAGTCACTTGACCATTTTGGAGTGACAGCAATGAAGCCGTTTGACGTTTAATCAATCCATTGAAATTCCAGGGTTTGTCCCCCCCTCCCTTTTTTTGTTTAAAAAAACATCGACGGGTGAGAACTTTTGATCTGCCCCTATGTTCACTTGAGGCTCATGTATGATGCCCCTCATTGCCCCAGTATAGGGCTTTGAGGTACCAATCATTGTCTTTCGTCATGACCTTGTAGCAGGGAACCTATTGGGTGAGAACTTCTAATCTGCCTCTAGGTTTGCTTGAGGTTCATGCACGATGTCCTTCATTGCCCCAGTGTAAGGCTTTGAGGTAACCATCATTGTCTTGTTTTCACAACCTCGTAGTGGGGAAGAACGAAAGAAGGAGTTGATTCTTGCAAAAATAATTTTCCAAGGACGAGAAATAGTTGAAGGATTTTTTCAGTTGATGGATTAAGTCAAATGACTCCTATGTAGAAGCAAGATGTTTTGATGTTTTGATGATGCCAAAGGATCAAGTGCTTCTAAGACAAGAATCCAAGAAAATCAAGATATATGATCAAGTTGATCTCTAGAATCTTAGGAAGAAGTTTCCAAAGCAAAAGGTTTGGCCAAAGAATTCTATCTAAATCATTTTAAATTGAGATTTACTCTCTGGTAATCGATTACCAGCAGCTGAAAATGTTTATCACAGTCACTAGAAATTGATAATGTGTAATTGAAAATGTTTATCACAGTCACTAGAAATCTTAGGAAGAAATTTGAATTCAAAATTTATAATGTGTAATTGATTACGCATGGATGGTAATTGATTACCAGCAGTTTATTAAACGTTTTAATTCAAATTTTAAAGCCTGTAATCGATTACACAAGTCTTGTAATCGATTACCAGAGGGGATTTTCAGAAAATACTTTCCAAGAGTCACATCTATTCAAATGTTTTATGAATGGCCATCAAATGTGACTTGGAAACACGAATTTAAAGAGAGTTTTCATTGCCCAAAAAGTTTTATCCTCTCAAAAGATTAAGAGTTTTTCTGAACTGAAATGTCTTATCCTCTCAAAAAGATTCCTTGGTCAACCACTTGCATATTCAATAAGGAATTTTGATTGATCTTCATTGTACAATCTATCTCTTTTAAGAGAGATTTCTTCTTCTCTTCTTCTTATTTCTGAAAAGGGATTAAGAGACCATGGGTCTCTTGTTGTAGAGGATTCCTAAACACAAGGGAAGGGTTGTCCCTGTGTGGTTCAGACTTTGTAAAATGAGTTTTACAAAGAGAGTGGAAAATCTCAAGTGGGTTGCTTGAGGACTGGACCTAGGCACGGGAAGTGGCCGAACCAGTATAAATCAAGTTTGCATTCCTCTGTTCCCTTAAACTTCTTTTATTTATTGCTATTTATCTTTTTGTTTTAAAGAAGTTTATTTTGAATTGTCTTTTGAGTAATTCATGTTAAGGGTGCATTGTTAATCCGAAAAGAGAGAGTGAAAGTTTAATTGGGGAATAGTCTTTGTATCTTAATTCAACCCCCCCTTTCTTAAGATAACTGAGGCCATTTGTCCAACATCCTATTCTTGATAACTCACTTCTCTCTAAAAAGACAAACTTTTCGGAATGATAAAATGAGGTCACATGAACGTCTTGAAAACACAGTCAATCAAATGCTTTTTATTTTTATTTTTATTTTGAAACTTATTTTGGCTTTACTTGTCGTTTTACGGCACCCTCACCAAATGTGTGGCACGAGTAATTTCTGATTGAACAGTCTTGGAAGTCCAAACTCAAGAGCGCAGGTCGCTTGAGCAAACAGACCAATGGCTTGCACCCACATTCCGGTGAAAGTTGAACAAGCAAAGATGCGTTTGTGAGAGGATGAGGGACAAAGATATCAAATTTATCCATTTTATTTAGCATTGTAACTGTGGTTTACAATAATGGTATAAACTTGAAAATCCTGATGAGTCATTAGAGACATCTAACAATAGCTTTTGAAATTTCCCCATGTGTGGCATCTCTTGTCAATGTCGGGACTTACACGCGATTCTCCTCAAATTTCAGTCAGCCCGCATCAATTAGACCTTGCACCTTACACTTCAGGGCCCATAATTGCTTAATGGAACGCCCCGAGGCTTCTCTATGACAAGCACACGTCGCGTTCGAGTCGTATTCTCAGAGAAATGGAGGTTGATGAACCTTGGTTAGGGTTATGGCTATCATTGAATTATCGAGTGGATATGGGAGCAAGTCATCATAGGACACTAGAATTAGGGTGAATTCTATAGGCTTTTTTGCTGCGAAATTCCTTCCTTCGTTGGTGTTTTGGTTCGTGCAAAATGTGGTGTTCGTCATTGGAAGTGCGGTAGACAGACTTTGTGGTTGATTTAGGGATGGCCTTTGGGGATAACTGGGCGGTGGGTAAGGAGAAGGTTTGTTATTGACTGAGTAATGACATTGTTGGGTTGGTGGGAAACTTGGCTTTATAGGAATGGCAGTCACAGCATGGGCTTCTCCCTCATTCTCACCCTCTTCATTTGCCCCAGTTTTTTTTTGGCATTTATCAAAGCATGATGATCAGATTTGCCTCTTTTTAGACCCACTTTGATCCTTTCATCGGTGAAGACCATATCATCAAAGGTTGAAGGTGTGTAGCCCACCATCTTTTCATAGTAGAATACTGGTAATGTGTCTACTATCATTGTCATCATTTTTTCTCGTCATGAGGTGCCACTTGGAGTGCTAGGTCTCTCACTTTGGCGTATCTTTGAAGATTTGTGCCCCCTTTTT
>NC_038248.2:15133523-15164533 GCF_000004515.6 Glycine max
TGTTTTGTAGTTGCATCCTATCCGAAGACATTATACTGACACTGCCTAACGAAGGCAACCACTAGGTCCTTCCAAGAATGGACTCGGGAAGGTTCCAAGTTAGTGTACCAGGTAACAACTACCCCAGTAAGACTTTCTTGGAAGGAAAGTATCAGCAATTCCTCATCTTTTGCGTATGCCCCCATCTTCCGATAATACATCTTTAGATGGTACTTGGGGCAAGTAGTCCCCTTGTACTTGTCAAAGTCCAAAACCTTGAACTTGGGAATGACCATGTTTGGGTACTAGGAACAACTCTTCTAGGTTAGCAAAGGCATAATCTTCACCTCCATCAATGGCCCTGAGCCTTTCCTCTAGATGATCCAACTTTCCCATTTCTACCATAGCATAAGGCTTTTTACTTGTTGTGGAATGCAAGAGGTGTAGCTGGGGGTGATACTGAGGGCCTTCCAAAGGGTTTTGTAGGGGTATACCACCAACTGCTTGCCCTTCAGTGGCATATCTGAGGCAAGGCTCGAAGTCGGCTAAATTGTGGTGGGGAATTTCATGTGTCTCCCCCACGGTTTAAGAGACATGTGCATGATCAGTTTGGGGTTGTTGGCTCTCAATAGGTATAGGAGTGGAGTTATTGACATTCTTATTGGGAGTGTACGCCACATTGGGTGGCGTATAGTTGAGAGGCAAGCCATATGGCGGGAAGGCGTGCTCGTTTTGAATTTGCACATCATGGGGGCCGCCCGTACTTCCCAAATCTTTGCCTACCATAGCTGAGGTTGGATGATTCATTTGGTTGAGGCCAGATGGGGACATCGGGTTCACCTTAGCAACAGTGCTGGTAGCGGCAACTGCAACCGCATTGGCTTCCATTATCTTCTTCATGATCATCATGGCCTCCATCATCGTGGCCATTTGCTCTTTCATGGCCTCCATGTCGGCCTTCATCTTCTCTTGTACCTCCTCTACTTCACCCATTACTCTAGCTCTAGCACAGGTTCGGTGAGGGCACCGTAAAGCATTTTTTTTATAACAATGATTAAGTTCATTTTATTTTATTTTATTTTTCAAGAAAAGAATGTAATGAGCAATGCAACCAATGAAAAGCATGGATGTATGCGAATGATGCATAGTTGATGTATTGTGAATTTTTACGCAGGACATGGGGTTGAATCGATTTAGATTTTCAACATGGTCCATGACACCTTTGTCAAGGTGAAGCTGGAAGTAACAAGGATATCAACAATCCTAAACGTGTTTGGCAGTAGACGAAGCAATGATGTAACACGATCCATCTTTTGCCCCAATTTTTGCAAGATGGTTACTTCCATACTTCAACTTGACTCGATGAACCTTTTCGTAAAAGCACGAGCTTGGTTCAACCCCATAACCCAGGGAATGGCAATTTTGATCGCCAATACTTCAACAACATTTCATAGGGATGAAAGACTCGGGAATACGCATGCTATGCATGGAAAATGTAATTATGAGATTGAGATGCCCGAAGAGACATCCTTTCTTAGTTAACCACGCATTAGGTACCATGCTCAATCATTTTGTTTTGTTGTTTGTGTTTTTTATTTATTTTAGAAATGGGTTTATGATCCCAATATGGTTGGCTCATGGTACCTAACACATGCAACTAAGAATGCATCATGGATTTTCATGCTTCCCTTTTTTTTTGTTTTTGTTTCGTAGAGGAAAACACAAGGATCATGTATGAGCAAACATGTAGAACAAAAGGTATGCAGTCTGTAGTACAAAAAGTATGTTGAACGCCTATGCATGATGATGCAATGACTCATGCAAAATGTGAGGCTGGAATATGATAACGGACAATTGCAGGAATGATATGTTCATTATAATGCCATGAAGAGATGCTTATGCGATGCATGATATGAATGCATTTACGGACACGAGAGCCCAGAAAATTATCTCTTCTTACTTGCACACTTGGGGGTGCAGTGCCCCATGTGTGTAGTTAAGAAGGTGATATGGATCTTCCGGCTTCCTATGACAAAAGACGAGACCAACATACAATGCATGTGTGACAACATGATGCAGACGTGCAAAAGCGTAACACGGGGATGTACACAGTATGGCAATATCCATAAATAATCATACAGCAAAGGCGTACATGACATTTAGGCTATATGCATGGCAGTGTTTAAAATGGCACGTAGCGTGTTTGCTTCGTGCCCCTATTTGGGGACCTATAGGATAATATCTAGGGGTCTCTAATAACTACTCCCAACGATCCATATCTCACATGGTTATTTTCTAGAGGTATCATCACTCAAGATAATAATATTGTGGCGGTATGGAATACCAGCGACAACACATTATAAAGAGAGAAAGCTCTAGACGAGGTTTCACTATTATCAAGCAAGTCAGAGACCTAGCATGACCATAGATTCACCTCCACTCCTTAAATTCCCATGGACCCGGGTATAAGACCCATTTTTTACTCAAACCCGTGGGTGCTTAGAATGCAGTGTAAAAATGAGGAAGAGACAACATTTATTATATTTACACAATTCAAAAAATGCACACACAAGGTTTCACAATTCCACAATTTCCTAAAATAGGTCTAACTCACAAAAAAAGTCCCCAGTGGAGTCGCCAACTATCGCAAACTACCCTTTTGCGGGCGAGCGAGGCGAGGCTCATGGGTGCGTCTTCCAAAGGACGAAAATGCGTGGAGTTGCCACCAACGTTTATTTGTGGAAAACGTCGGAAAAATCGAAGGAAACCGGTCATAAAGAATATTCCAGATTTGGGAGTTGTATTTACGTTTGAAGAAGGTATTAACACCTCTCACGTTTGTCCCAAAGGACAACAACCTTAATTTTAGAATTGTGTACCTAAACTTTTATTTCTTTTTTATTTTTGAGGTCGACAAAAGCGGGGATCTTGCTCCTACGTACCCTCCATCGAAGAGGAAATAAGACCTACGTAGTTCTTTCTAAAGGGTGAATCAAGCGATTCTTTTTACTTGGACGGTGGTCCTTTTAAGGCGTTGGACCTTAAAATGATCCATTTTACTTGATGAAAAAAACTGAGATATCGAACCTTAAAATCCTTTTTAGTGATTTTTTGCGGACGAGCTTGACTTTGCGAGTTGATTTTAGCCTTAGTTTCACTTTAGTTATTAGTCAATTCAATTAAGAAAAAGAAATCCCAAAGAGAAACGTACGATTGATTTTTTTGGTATATTTTACTAAAAGATATTTTTTATTATTATTATATTATTATTTTACCTCTTTTTGGTTTCCAACGTGCTTACGGTATGACCGAACGGTCGGATTTCATTTTAACAGAAATTAACAGATATTACAAATCAAATGATCGGTGGAAATTTATTTTATTTTTTTATTAGGCGAGAGAATGACTTAAGTAAATGACTAAAGCACGTCAAAAACGGAAGAAAAGAAAACTGAAAGTAAACGAAATTAAAGTGAAAGTACACAAAACAAGAAATGAATTGAAAGTCTCGGATTCGAAAACTTACCCGTTGAAGAACGAAGAACGAACGAAGAACGGATGAAGAACGGTGAAGAATGACGAAGAACGATGAAGAATTTCCACATAATCGCATACGGAGGCGTTACGAAAACACTTCGACTAGATTTTTCTTCACGAAAACGTGTTTTTTTGCCCAAAATAGCCGAAATGCATAGCCAAGGTGATATGAACCCTCATGGCACAAGGGCTGACTTAGGATCGTCTAGGATTAAACCTTGATGGAAAATGCGGAAATTGATTAAGGAAATGATGACGAATAAGGTGGTTAATTTCGTGGGTCTTAATAAGGTGGTTCTTGGAATAAAATGGAATAATGAGATGAGAAAACGTAGGTTAAGTGGTGGCTGGACAGAAATATAGAAATGGCAAAAACTCAAGCTACAGGGCTCCAAATGAGGTGATTCCAAAACGAGGTGAAAGGTCTCGTCTTGAAATTCAATTTAGGCTCAAGAATCACTTAATTTGAGTGCATAAAACGGGAGTTATGGCCACGAGATAATTCTGGGCAGAAGTGGATTTTCTGGAATTGTGGTTTGAAAGAACAAGGTTGAAGATGAAAGGAAGGAAAGAATCACTCTTTCCAGCGAGGGCAACACACAAAGGTTGTGAAAGTCCTTTGATACAGCCAGGGTGTTCTTGAATCACTCAAGAATTTAGGAGAATCACTATCACTAAGATAAAAGAGATAAACTCTAATTTTCTGAATAAAACTCAACTTGTGTTTATTGATAAAATGGTTCAGCTTATATAGAAGCTTTACAGCATATTTTAGTAATGACCCACTAACCTAGAATTAAAATAACTTAATGCCATTAACCTAGGGAATTAAAAAAAAAAACTTAATGGCTGAGTGTAACTGAAATTGTGGCAACCAAAAGTCACCCCCAACAGACAAGTCAGCCACCATTTGGTCTCCCAAAAGGCTGATGCCTAGGTTGCCAATTGGGCCCTTATTACAACTTGAACTAAACCTAACTAAATCCCTTTTAGTTGATTAACCCAAAACATATTTTTGGTCAGCCAACTTTACAAGGATTGTGCCATTATTTAGACAAACTAAACACTCTAAAATTGAGACAAAGTGGTGTCATTTAGTCCTCCTCCATTTGGGCCATGATACAACTCACAACCTTGGACTTTTCTCCTTGAAACTTGGGCTTGTATTCAAATAGTATGGACAGAACTTGTTGAAGAGCTTCCTTGGCTTTCCTTGCTCTAGCCCTTGTCATAGGTCCTCCAAGTCCTTCAAGTGGATCCTTGCCCTTGCTCTTGGTCATGTCCTCATCATTCTCTCCCTCTTGAGAAGGATTTCTCCTCAAATCGGATTCTCCATGTGCATCAAAAAGAGATAAATCATAGACATTGAAGGTGGAACTAACATTATACTCACCAGGAAGCTCAACTTTGTAAGCATTGTCATTGATTCTTTCAAGCACTTGAAATTGTCCATCTCCCCTTGGTTGAAGCTTTGATTTCCTTTGTTCCGAAAACCTTTCTTTTCTCATGTGCACCCAAACCCAATCTCCGGGTTCGAAGACAACCTTCTTTCTCCCTTTGTTGGCTTGTTTAGCATAGCTTTTATTTTTCCTCTCAATTTGATCTTTGACTCTCTCATGAAGCTTCTTCACATAGTCCGCCTTTGCTTGACCTTCTTTATGCTTAAAAATAGAAACATTAGGCATAGGCAAAAGATCAAGAGGAGTTAGTGGGTTAAAACCATAAACAACTTCAAAAGGAGAACAATTAGTGGTGCTATGAACAGCTCTATTGTAAGCAAATTCAACATGGGGTAAACAAGCTTCCCAAGTTTTTAAGTTCTTCCTCAAAACTATCCTAAGCAAAGTTCCCAAAGTCCTATTAACAACTTCCGTTTGCCCATCGGTTTGTGGGTGACAAGTGGTTGAAAATAACAATTTAGTGCCCAACTTGCTCCACAAAGTCCTCCAAAAATGGCTTAGGAACTTAGAGTCCCTATCACTAACAATGCTCCTTGGCAAACCATGGAGTCTCACAATCTCCTTGAAAAAAAAATCAGCCACATGGGAAGCATCATCAACTTTTTTACATGGAATAAAATGAGCCATTTTAGAAAACCTATCAACAACCACAAAAATGGAATCTCTACCATTGCTTGTTTTTGGCAGCCCCAAAACAAAATCCATGGATAAATCAATCCAAGGATACTCCGGAATTGGCAATGGAGTATACAATCCATGAGGCTTTACCTTAGACTTTGCCCTTTTACATACAATGCAATGTTCACAAAATTTCTGCAAATCCTTTTTCATATGAGGCCAATAAAAATGTTCTTGTAATGTTTCTAGAGTCTTTTGGACCCCAAAATGCCCCATTAAACCTCCTTCATGTGCTTCACAAACAAGCAAATTTCTAGTAGAACATTTAGGCACACGCAATTTGTTTTCTTTGAAAAGAAAGCCTTCATGTCTAAAGAAACCATTTTCTGAAAATTTTTCACAATTTTTAAAAATTTCTTCAAAAGTTTCATCATTTTCATACATGCTTTTCAAACATTCAAGACCAATCAATTTTGTTTCAAGCATAGAAAGTAAGGCATGACGCCGAGAAAGAGCATCGGCTACAATATTACCTTTTCCCTTTTTATGTTTGATAACATAAGGGAAGCTCTAGGAATTCCACCCATTTCGCATGCCTTTTGTTAAGCTTGCCTTGCCCCTTGATATATTTGAGGGACTCATGGTCACTATGAATGACAAATTCCTTGGGATAAAGGTAGTGTTGCCATGTTTTCAAAGCCCGTACTAAGGCATACAACTCCTTATCATAAGTTGAATAGTTAAGGGTAGGACCACTTAACTTTTCACTAAAATAAGCAATTGGATGGCCTTCTTGCATCAACACAGCCCCAATCCCAACATTTGAAGCATCACACTCAATTTCAAATGATTTTTTAAAGTTTGGCAACGCAAGTATGGGGGCATAAGTTAGCTTTTGCTTAAGAACATTGAAAGCTTCTTCTTGTTTATCTCCCCATTTGAAACCAACATTTTTCTTGAGCACGGCATTGAGAGGTGTTGCCATTGTGCTAAAATCCTTCACAAATCGTCTATAAAAACTTGCTAAGCCATGAAAACTCCTCACCTCGGTCATGGACTTAGGTGTAGGCCATTCTTGAATAGCCCTAACCTTCTCCTCATCAACTTGAACTCCTTTTGAACTCACAACAAAACCAAGAAACACAACATGGTTAGTACAAAAGATGCATTTTTCAAGATTGGCATACAATTGTTCTTCTCTAAGCACAGTCAAGGCAGATTTTAAATGATCAATATGCAAATCAAGTGAAGTGCTATAGATAAGAATATCATCAAAGTACACCACAACGAACTTTCCTATGAACTCTCTCAAGATATGGTTCATTAGTCTCATGAAAGTGCTAGGAGCGTTAGTTAGGCCAAAAGGCATAACCAACCATTCATACAAACCATATTTTGTTTTAAAAGCAGTTTTCCATTCATCCCCTTCTCTAATCCTAATTTGATTGTATCCACTTTTTAAATCGATTTTAGAGAAGTAACATGCACCATGCAATTCATCAAGCAAATCATCAAGCCTAGGTATAGGATGCCTATATTTAATGGTGATGTTATTAAGGGCTCTACAATCGGAACACATGCGCCATGTCCCATCCTTTTTAGGGACCAAAATCACTGGGACAGCACAAGGACTCATACTATCTCTTACCCAACCTTTGCTAATGAGTTCATCCACTTGTCTTTGAATCTCTTTGGTTTCTTGTGGATTACTTCTATAGGCTGGCCTATTGGGCAAAGAAGCTCCCGGAATGAGATCAATTTGATGCTCAATTCCCCTCAAAGGTGGTAGTCCACTTGGCACATTTGGTGGAAACATGTCTTGAAAATCCTGCAAAAGAGTTTTAACACTAGAAGGCACTTCAAAATCATCAAAAGTGTTAGTGGTCAAAATCTGATTTTTGCAAAACAAGATATATAGTGACTGTTTAGCACGAAACAACCTCTTGACCTCACTTTTTGTGGCTAAATAGCTCTCCCTCACTTCAAGTGTTTCACTCTTCTTTTGTTCACTCTTTTTCCTCTCAAGTGTTTCCCTCTTTTTCTCACTCTCAAGTGTTTTGCTCACTTTTTCTTTTTCTTTTCTCTTGAAGAAGTTTTTCTCTCATTTTCTTTTGATCCTCACACACTTCTTGTGGACTCAATGGCTTGAGCACAATCTTTTTGTCTTGGTGCATGAAAGAGATCTTGTTGGTGTAACCGTCATGATTGGCTCTTTTATCAAATTGCCATGGTCTCCCCAAAAGTAAGTGACTGGCCTCCATAGGAACAACATCACAAAGTACCTTATCATTGTATTTCCCAATGGAAACGTCCACTTCACTTGCTGCCTCACTTGCACCTCCCCATCCTTACTAAGCCATTGAAGTTTGTATGGCCTAGGATGTGGTTTAGTAGCTAAATTTAGCTTTGACACTAATCTAGCACTAGCCACATTGGTGCAACTACCTCCATCAATGATCACCATGCACACCTTGCCATTGATTAAACATCTAGTGTGAAAGATGTTTTCTCTTTGGCTCTCCTCCTCATGCTTCAATTGACCACCAAGTAACCGCCTAATCATCAACAAATCTCCCTCCGGAGTCTCCTCTTCCTCTACGTACTCACTCTCCTCTTCCTCTTCAACATCAGATTCACTTATATATTCTCCATCTCTAAGAACCATGGACCTTTTGTTAGGGCACTCATAAGCATAGTGTCCTAGGCCTTGGCACTTGAAACACTTCACATCTCTACTCCTTTTAGAGGGTTCTCTTGGGACTTTGAGCGAGTTTTTGATGGGATAGGTGTGGAACTACTAGAAGTAGCAGCCCCATCTTTCTTACCTTTGTCTTTCCAACTAGAAGAACCAAAGTTGGTAAAACTCCTCTTAGCCACTCCTTCCTTTTTAATTGTTGCTCTACTTGGATTGCTTTGTGAAGCAAATCATCCATTTCAACAAACTCCTGCAGCTCAACAATATCACGGATATCATTAGTCAAACCATTAAGAAATCGAGCCATAGTTACCTCCTCATCTTCTTCAATATTTGCTTGAATCATGAGCACATCCATTTCCTTGAAATACTCCTCAACCCCCTTGTTGCCTTGGGTTAGTTTTTGGAGCTTGAATTTCAAGTCCCTTGAGTAACTAGCCGGCACATACCGCTTCCTCATGATCTTTTTCATCTCCGTCCATGTATCAACCATTGGCTCTTCATTTCTTGCTCTCTCCTTTTGTAGCTTGTTCCACCACACAAGAGCATAGTCGGAAAACTCCGTGGCGGCAAGCTTCACCTTTGGTCCTCCTCATAGTTGTTGCATGAGAAAACATGCTCTATTTTCATCTCCCACTCCAAGTAGGCCTCCGGATCATTTTTCCTTTAAATGGAGGAATGTTGAGTTTAATACCATCAATTCGGTTTTGTCTAGGAACACCATCATTCCTCTTCTCCTCCTTTCTTCTTCATTATGATCTCTATTCTCCATTTGATCCAACCTCTCATGGAGCGCATCATCTCGTTGTTTCATTAACCTCTCCATATGTTGCATCAAAGCTTGCATTTGGAATTGCGAAAGCCCCCCTCCATCATTAGGATTTGTTCCTGCCATCTCAAACAAACAAATCAAACGTAACAAGACAATTATAGTTGTTGTTTGAATACCTCACCCACTCAAGTGTATCACACAATTATGGCTTTTCTCTAATGAAACACTCTTGCCTTTTACCACTCTAATTCCCCTTGAGTTCTTAGGCAATTCAAGAGATTATGGCCACAACAAAGAACAATTCACCAATATGTGTAAGGTAAGGCTAGAGAGACAAGGAAAAGGTTAACCAAGAAAAAGGCTAACAATGTTTTTAGGCACAAATGAAGGAAATAAAATTCAGAATTTAGGAATTCAAGTAACAATCCTTCATGCAACCAATATATTACCTTAAAGAGATTTTTTTTTAAAGATCTTCAAGCATGAACCATTCAGCCCAATTTTTTTTTTTTAATTTTGCTTATACGAAATTCTGCTTTTTTTTTCTTAACAAAGAGATCAAAAGGCTTAACTTTTGCAATGGTTCAGCCTAAAAAAAATATATGAATAAGAAGGTAATATAAATGGCAAAGAGAATAAAGAAGGATGTTACCCAATATTTCCAGCAAAGGAAGTGTTGATCCTAGAATCGGAGCTCTGATTACCAAATGATATGAACCCTCATGGCACAAGGGCTGACTTAGGATCGTCTAGGATTAAACCTTGATGGAAAATGCGGAAATTGATTAAGGAAAGGATGACGAATAAGGTGGTTAATTTTGTGGGTCTTAATAAGGTGGTTCTTGGCATAAAATGGAATAATGAGATGAGAAAACGTAGGTTAAGTGGTGGCTGGACAGAAATATAGAAATGGCAAAAACTCAAGATACAGGGCTCCAAATGAGGTGATTCCAAAACGAGGTGAAAGGTCTCGTCTTGAAATTCAATTTAGGCTCAAGAATCACTTAATTTGAGTGTGTAAAACGGGAGTTATGGCCACGAGATAATTCTGGGCAGAAGTGGATTTTCTGGAATTGTGGTTTGAAAGAACAAGGTTGAAGATGAAAGGAAGGAAAGAATCACTCTTTCCGGCGAGGGCAACACACAAAGGTTGTGAAAGTCCTTTGATACAGCCAGGGTGTTCTTGAATCACTCAAGAATTTAGGAGAATCACTCTCACTAAGATAAAAGAGATAAACTCTAATTTTCTGAATAAAACTCAACTTGTGTTTATTGATAAAATGGTTCAGCTTATATAGAAGCTTTACAACAGATTTTCGTAATGACCCACTAACCTAGAATTAAAATAACTTAATGCCATTAACCTAGGGAATTAAAAAAAAACTTAATGGCTGAGTGTAACTGAAATTGTGGCAACCTAAAGTCACCCCCAACAGCCAACAAGTCAGCCACCATTTGGTCTCCCAAAAGGCTGATGCCTAGGTTGCCAATTGGGCCCTTATTACAACTTGAACTAAACCTAACTAAAGCCCTTTTAGTTGATTAACCCAAAACATATTTTTGGTCAGCCAACTTTACAAGGATTGGACCATTATTTAGACAAACTAAACACTCTAAAATTGAGACAAAGTGGTGTCATTTAGTCCTCCTCCATTTGGGCCATGATACAACTCACAACTTTGGACTTTTCTCCTTGAAACTTGGGCTTGTATTCAAATAGTATGGACATCACTTGTTGAAGAGCTTCCTTGGCTTTCCTTGCTCTAGCCCTTGTCATAGGTCCTCCATGTCCTTCAAGTGGATCCTTGCCCTTGCTCTTGGTCATGTCCCCATCACAAGGGGTCTTGAACATTTTGAAACAGCGCCCCCTCCCCAATTTATAGGAAAAAAGGGAGGTGCTTGCCGCCCAGAGACTTAATGAAGAAGATTTCTAAGCGCACCCGAATTACTAAGTTTACCCCCCTTTTCGTATTTTACGGAAAAGTTACGGAAGCCTTACAGAAGTGTTTTGGATTTGATTTTCATCTTTTTTCTCTTCCCTTTCACCAATGTTAAGTGGAATATGCTTACCCAAGGTTTTCGGAAATTTTACGGAAGCATTACGGATGTCACGGAAGCCTCGGAAACCATTTTTCAAAAATGTGGAGGAGCTTGCCGTTCAGTTGCTTCCTCCTTAAGCAACCTAACTTCCAAAATGTTGGCCTAGATTCGAATTTCTGTTTACACCCCCTTTTTACTAAATACACCCCTTTGCTTTTTTGGTTATTCTTTTTCCGTAACGTTACGAAACTTTACGAATTTCGTAACGATACTTATTTTCTTTCCGTAAGGTTATGAAACCTTACAAGTCATGTAATTACTCCTTTTTTAGCTTTCGGAATGTTACGGAAACTCACGGATTGCGTAACAATACTTCCTTTTGATTTTTGGCATGTTACGGAATTTCACGGATTGTGCAACAAAGGGTGCCAAGTACCTCGAAGCGGTCAAACAAAGGTTGCATGCCATCAAACAATGGTCCCCGGACGAAATTAGGGTATGGCAAATATATATGCCTTTGCTTGATTTATAGACTGAGGAAAAAATTCAGTTTTCCCATCATGTTCATTTCAAACTTAGTCTGCATTAGCTTAGAAAAATCCTCATAGAGAGTTTCATTAGTAGCCCTATAAATAATGTCATTAACATAAACTTGAACTAAAATAAACTGTGAGTCATAGTTTTTGTGAAATAAATTTGTGTCCGTTTTTCCTCTTTCAAAACCATTTTTAGTCAAAAATGAACTGAGCTTTCCATACCAAGATTGAGGAGCTTGTCTCAATCCACATAAAGCTTTGTTAAGTTTTGTAAACACAATATGGAAAAGTATCACTCTCAAACCCAAGGGGTTGTTGTCCTACATAAACTTCCTCTTGGATGAGTTCATTTAGAAATGTGCTTGTTGTATTTAAGAATGGAAAAATACACAAATAGATAGAGAAGTAAATGATAGAAGGAGAAAAGAGAACACAATAGTGGAAGTTTTATTGTGAATTAAGAAAACATTACAATGAAGATTAGGTTTAGAAACTCTTTCTCTTACTTTTTTTTGCTTTGAACCCTGCTAACAATGTCATCTCATAGGAGTTTACAGACATAACATAACAATCAAAAACCAATTACAACATAAAACATTGTTAACAAACCATTTAATAGACTCACTAATACAAACTAGAAGATACAAAGGTAGACTAGTCTGGATGTGCCACTCGACAAAAGATAGATTCCAACATAGAGAACTAGACTAAATGATACCAACAATGTTGTCCAATCCCCTCTTTCAATGTCATTCACTCTTTCTTCCAATAATCTCCACGTTGTTTCAATAACAATTATGAGTCACATGTAAATCAATTTATTCTTAGTAATCTACATTAAGTAGATCCATATAGCGCATAAGCTTACTTTAAGGAATAGGATTTCTAATGTTCCTTCCTAGGTTTACCCACAGACCTACTCACCACACTTACTGCTTATGCTAGGTTCCGTCTTGTGCACCTCACTACTTGTCTACCTTCAGGCGATTCAACTAAATCCCAAGTCTAGTTTTTCTGAAGAGATTCCATCTCTTCATTCATTGCCATCGTTCACTCTTCAGCTTTAGAATAGGAAATTGCTTTCTGATAAGTGGTTGGTTCGAATAAATCAATTTCTTTTACTACTGATAGCGCATAAGACACTATATTATCAAAGCCATATCTTCCAGGTGCTTTGATTTGTCTTTGAGACTTTTGGGTGTTGTGGTTTTCAACTGCTTTGGATGATTCTAACTTGTCCAGTCAGACTCCTCAACTGGTGTTGAATCCTGATGTTGAGGTTACATATGAAAATCCTGATCAGTCTCATCAAGTGCGTCAAACTACTTTTGATCACTATAATTTTCAATTTTGGGGCTCTCAAACTCCACTTGCTTAGTGACATCCTTAACCTTGCCCAAATCTTCTTTAGATTTAAAATTCAACATAGAGAGTTCAACAAAGATGGCATCTCTACTTAGAATGACCTTTCTTTCTGACGAAGATCAGATTCTGAATCCTTTGACTCCATCTCCATAGCCCATAAAGGTACCCTTATTGGCTCTCGGCTCAAGTTTACCTTCCCTTACGTGATAGAAAGCTGGAGATCCAAATGCCTCCAACACTGAGTATTCAGCAGGTTTATTAGACCATACCTCAATAGGGGCCCTAAAATCTATGGCAGTGAACGGTGAATGATTCACGAGATAGATGATGTTTTGGCTGCCTTAGTCCAAAAAATTCTATTCATCCCTAAATTGAATAGCATGCATAATAAACGTCAAATTTATTATATATTCAGATGCAATTTGAGACGTTTATTTGATACTTTAATATACTTTAGGCCTTGTTTTGAATCAAATTTGTTATGTTTTCATTTTTTAATATATTTTAGGTAGGTATTACGATTTCAGAAGTTTCTAATATGATTTTGTGAGATTTTACAGAGAAATATGATAATTTTACAAGGTAGCCTCACTCAAGCGAGGTATAGGCCGCTTAAGCGATCAGATGACAAAAAGTAGCACACTTATAGGGACCGCCTCACTTAAGCAAGGGATATCTTGCTTAAGTGAGGAGTGCACCAAACAATGCATCCAAAAACTGAATTAATTCAAAACATAGATAATTATGGAGATATAGCTTGAAGATAAATGAAGAAAATCACTTGGAAGATAATTGTAACATTTAAAACAGATTATATTAGCTGAAGAGATAATTTCCTTGTATAGATTATATTGTTTTGTAAATCAAGGAGATTATTTGATTCTATTAAACACATCTATGATTCTATAAATACAGAGATATAGGCAGCTGCAAAAAAAACACCTCTATACACCACCTTTCACTGGAAAACCCTTTTCTCTTCTCTCTTCTTGTATTTCATGAGTGGTTAGTTTCTTTCTTAGATAGGAGAGGAAATGATTGAACACTATTTGATATAATTATCTCACATTAATATATTTTTCGAGTTCATTATTCTCCTTCTATACTTAATGCTTTGTGAACTTGCGCACCTCATAGGTGATTCTAGGAATTGATGTGTACTTTGGTGAGTCTCATTGAAACTCGAACTGAATCGATTACTTAATTGGGGTGATCTCTAGGGATAGAATAATCTTGGTTAAGCCTCGCTAATTCCCAAACGATAATTTAATTGCTTGTGTTGGTTTGCCAAGGGATTGGGAATCAAGCCAAGTGATTTAGGGTCTATCACCTAATGGATTAGGGATAAAATACATTAGTGAATTGGGGATGAACGATATAACGACGTAGAAGTGTAAGGAATTGCAACAAATAGGGGGATACAATCTTAGCATCTCAATGCTATTGTTTTCCATCTACAATTATTAAAGCGACAACAAGTAACTTCTTAAGTTTTCTTTTAATTCTTATTATTAAATTTTCAGCACATTAATCTCTCTATAAAAATATATCTTTTATCTTCTATTTTGATTAGTTTTAGTTTTAAGTAGTTTAAAATATAAAAACACAAAATATCTTTATCCAAAAGATTTTAATTTGAATATTCATCATTCCACTATTCCATTAGGAGACAACCTAAGCCTCGGTTCAGTACTACAATTGGGATTCCGTAACACTTGCTTGGCCGATGTAAATCCTAACGTAATTAAAATGTTAACAATGCATCTAGACCTTTCCAACAAGGTCCTATTCATTCTTTTACATACTCCATTCTACTGCAGAGTATAGCATACCGTACGTTGCTTTACAATGCCTTCATCTTTACAAAATTCATTGAATTTTGTAGAACAGAATTCCTAGTCATTGTCAGTCCTAAGACACTTCACTGTCTTTCCTGTTTGATTCTTCATAAGAATCATCCAATGCTTGAAACATTTGAAAACTTTATATTTTTGCTTCATCATGAATACCCATGTCATCTCAAAGTAATCATTGATGGTGGATGGGAAATACCTTGCCCCTCCCAATGATGGAACTCTTGAAGGCCCTCAACAGTTAGAATGGACATAGTCCAACGTGACCTTTGTAGTGTGCATAATTATTAGGAATTTTGCCCAAATACTTATGTGTGGGCACATATGATAAAAACAACCTGAGTCCAATACCTATTGTTTAAAATGTTATTGTAGTTGTTCACCAATGGCCAAAACCAAATCATTTTCAAATGAGTAATCATTTTGAACAATGGGAACAACAAAATCATTCTTTTCTTTCTTTGGACAATCTTTCTTCTAGAGACCTGGTTCTTTACAGTAATTATAGATGCCCTTTGGACCAATTTTTCTCTTCTTGTTACCTTTTCCTTTCTTTTTCTTCCGCCCTTTAGCAGAATTAGTCATTGATAATCTAGATGCAAAGGCTTCGCCACCATTTCCAAACACTTTTAGTTGAAGCTCTCTAGAATAGAGACTGGACTTAACTTCTTCAAGTGTAATGGACTGTGTGGTAAAACTAAGAGAACTCAAAAAATTCTCAAAGGAAGGAGGGAGAAAGGCTAACATAATCATTGTCAGATCTTCATCTTCTATCTTGACATCAATGTCACAGAGCTTTATTAGAACAAAGCTTAACTCATCAGGATGTTCTTTCAATGACGTACCTTCTCTCATTTGGAGGCCAAACAAACTTCATTTTAGAAGCAACTTGTTGCAAATTGATTTCATCATGAAGAGTTTCTCTAACTTGAGCCATAATGTAGTAATGGTTTTCTCTTTAAAAACTTCATAAAGAACTTCATCAATGACTGAGCTTTTTCATCTTAGAACTCAAAGACTAACTTGTCAACCTTCGACAGTTGTTGACCAATGAAAAGTGCCTAAATTCCCTGTTCTTTCAACAATGCACACCTCTTGGTGCATTAGAGGTTAAAGCTATTCTTTCCTGTGAATTTCTTAATCTTTATTGTGTTGACCATCTTCTTGATAAAATCTTGAAAATGCAACACGAACAGAACAAACAAAATGGTTAATCTCAAATGACTTAGACCTACCATGAAATAGATATGGAGCTGATCTAAACTGAAGCTCTTATACTAATTTATTGGTTTTAAGACTAAGAAAATAAGAAAAAAAAAAGAAGTATATGATAGAAAAAGAAGAGAGATAACACAACAATGGAAGTTTTTTTGTCAATTACATAAAATAGTACAATGAAGATTGGGTTCAGAAGCTTGCTCCCCTACTCTTTCTTTCTTTGAACCTTGCTAACAAACTCTTCCAATAGGAGTGTACAAACATAACAAAATAACTTGAAAAAAAGTTAAACACAAAACACTATTAATGAACCATCTAACAAACTCACAGACTAGACGAGACAAAGGTAGACTAGAATAGATGTGCCTCTGGATAGAAGACAAATTCGAACATAGAGGCCTAGACTAAATGATGCCAATAGTATCAACCAATGACCTCTTTTAGTGTCATCCAATCTTTATTTGAACAATTCTTTTTACGTCCATTTGATACAACTTCATATTTCTATAAGCAGCAAATGATAGTAAAATGCATATTGCTTCAAGACAAGCAACAAGAGCATACTTTTCAGTATAATTAATACCTTCCTATTATGAGTAACCTTTAACAACTAACCTTGCTTTGTTTCTCGCAATTTTATCATCCTCTTCTAGCTTGCTTCTTAACACCTACTTAGCTCCAACAACTTTCTTATCCTTGGGTAGCTCCACTACTTTCCATACATCATTCTTCTGAAACTGGTTGAGCTCCTCTTGCATAGCTTTAACCCAATTTTCATCTTGCATTGCCTCATCTATGTGTTTGGGTTCAATTTTTTAGATCAATGTCGTATGACCTTGAAGTTTGAAAGATGCTCTGGTTTGGACTTTTTTTGTTAGATCACCAATGATTTGGCTTTCTGGACGATTCTTTCTCATTGGTGGATTTGACGTTTGTAGTTTCCGTGTTGTGACTAGATGACACAATGTTTTTTATTCCTTCTTTCATCCTTAAATCCACAAAGGACTCATCCAACTCTGATAATTCCTTAGCAAGCTTGGTGCCTTTAATGTTTCAGAGTACCCAAACAATATTCCATTATCACACTTAGAGACAAACTTTCCTAAGTTGTCCTTAGTGTTTAAAATGAAACATTGACATCTAAAGTGATGGAAGTATGATATGTTGGGGTTTGGTCCTTTCCACAATTCATATGAAGTCTTTTTTAGAATAGGTCTTACGTATATTTTGTTTTGTGAATAATAGGTAATATTCACTAATTCAGCTCAAAAGTGCTTAGGAGTAAAAAATATTATTAAGCATGGCCTTTGTCATTTCCTATAATTATTTGTTCTTCCCTCCAACCACACCATTCTGTTAAAGTGTTCTAGGAGTTGAAAAGTTGTGAAGGATACTATTTTCCTCACAAAATAGTTGAAAATTCACATTTTCAAATTTTTCTCCATGGTCACTTCTCATTGAAGCAATGCATACTCCTTCTATATTTTCAAATCTTGTTCATAACTTAAAGAAGACACTGGAGGAATCATCCTTATTGGCTAGGAAGATAACCCTGGTCTATCTAAAGTAGTTGTCCACTATGACTAGTCCATACCTTTTTTCCACTTACAAAGGTTGTTCTTGTTGGGCCAAACAAATTAAGATGCAATAGTTCTAAAGGTCTTGATGTGGAAACAATGTTTTTGCTAGAAAATAATTTTTTAACTTGTTTCCTCTTTTGACATGCTTCACAAAGTAAATCATTTTTGTATGGCATACTAGGTAGACCTCTTGCAAGGTTATGCTTTTGTAGCTTTAAGATTAATCTCAAGCTGGCATGACCAAGATTTTCATGTCATACCAAATGATCTTCTTTGACAAAATGAAAACAAGATACATTTTGATTCAATAGCTCACCAAGTTAAAACTTATAAATATTACCTTTCTTATGATACACTCATCCTTGTTAAAGTAAACATCATATCCTCTATCACACGATTGACTTATGCTGAGCATATTATGTTTTAACCCTTCCACAAATAAAACATTATCAATAGGTGGATATAGAGTTATACCTATCTTACTCAATCTCGATAGTAGCCTTTTTTTTATTCCCTCTTAAATTTATAGTTCCACCATGCATAAGGTTCAAGCATTGGAACACACATTTTTCTCCTGTCATGTGCCGTGAGCAACCGCTGTCAAGGAATCTACAACATGAATAATCTTGTCCTTAGGTACCCAAATCTTCTTAGGTCCTTTCATGTTAGTTCTAAATGCATTGGACATGCCCTTCTAAGGCAAGTCCATGCACCTAGACGTCATATGTCCTACTTTGACACAAAAATAACAAACAACGGTATGCTCATCATAAACATATATTTCTCTCTCATACCCATGGCTAGATTTGTTTGTCGAACATCTACCATATCTTAACAATTTGTCAAGATTTTCAATTCCTCCAACAAACTTGGCTAAGGTTGTCTTTAAAGTACCAATCTCTTCATTGCATTTTACAATATCTTGAGGTTGACCCTTTAAGATTTCATTCTTTAAAAGCTTATCATTTAAGAATTCCACAAAATTCTTGTGATTTTCACATTCTATCCAAAGATCATGTTTACTCTTTTTCAAGTCCTCATAATCTTTGTGAGCATGTGTACACTCTTTCCAAAGATCATAAATTTCTCCAGTGAGGTTATCCTGAAGTTCATTGAGTTTTTTTAACTGTTTTTGTTGAACTTCAATTTTACCTTCCAAAATGTGAAAGTCCTTCATCAAAGTATCTCATGTTTTGGAAAAATTTTCTTTTTCTAGACAAAGCTCCTTTTTCAATGTTTCATAAGCTTCACTATTTTGAGTAGTTTCTGTCAAAGAACTGATATCTTTATATTGATGGCTTTTGTTTAGTTCAGTATGATCTTTGGACAAGTTTTTACACTTTTTCACAAGTTTTTGTAATCTTTTTGAAAAAATGGACGAGTTTCAAAGTAGTTCATGATAGGCTAATTTAAAAGTTCCAGGGTCATCGAGATCTACCTACTCTTGTTCTGATTTTGATTGTTTAGAAGTTGTATCATCCATCATACATAGGTTGGCTTTCTTTTCTCCTTCATCAAAGGTGGTGTCATCCAAATCCTCCCAAGTGCTTTGAGACTTTTCTTTTTCCTGTACTTGTCCTTGGATTTCTCTAGTTGTGGGCACTTTGACTTGAAGTGTCCAAACCAGTGTTATGAAACCTGATTTGACTTGGTCGATTGAACTGGGACCTGGTGGCCTAACTGGGCAGATTTCGTTATTGGAATGTTCATACATGTGGCCCGGGATGATGCAGCCAAACCCGACCGACTTTGATGGAACCCAGCAACCCGACCCAATTTTACAAACCTGGACTGGGCTATGAATGCAAAAAAAAAATGGACCACCTCTACAACGCCATTTTGATGTTTTATTATTATCAATTGTTATTTTGGATTTTGGAGTATGGATGAACTTTTCTTAGTCAAATAATGTTAATTATATACTTATATAATATATATATATATATAATTTTTAATTTTTAATATATAGAAGGTCAAACCGGGCCAATTACTGGCCCACCGGTTGGACCACTGACGCATTGACCCATTACCTCGCTCGGGTCAATGACCGGACCGGTTTTTATAACACTGGTCCAAACTTCTTGCACTCATAGCATATAATGGAGCTCTTTTCTATGTCTTTCTTCTCGTTGAACACCTTGGAAGAATGCTTCCATCTAGACCTACTCATGTTCTACCACATCTTCTTGATCTTTCTATAGATGAAAGCCAACTTATCATCCTCAGTATATTTTTCTTCAGATTCTGCATCAGAAGAGTTGTCCATGCTCAGTGCTTTGGACGCACTTTTGGACAATGACCTAGATGATGATTCCTTGCATGATGGTGTTTTCCTTTTTTTAAGAGTGCTAAGAGGAAGAGATTTTCCCTTCTTGACTCCTTCATCCTATTGAAGTTATTGTTCATGGACCTTTAAGGTTCCAACAAGTTCTTCAAGTGACATGGAATCAAGATTCTTTAGTGCCCTTAAAGTTGTAACATGTGGTCTCCACTTTCTTGACAAACTTCTCAAAATTTTGTCAATGTGATCATAATTATCGTAAGTTTTTCCTAAAGATCTTAGTTTATTTAATCTTGTTTGGAAATGTCCAAACATACATTGTATGTCTTCACCTTCTACATAGTAAATAATTCATACTCACATGTGAGGTGACTTAGTTTGTTCCTCTTTACCTATGTCATACCTTCATATGTTATGGCCAATATATTCTACATTTGCTTAGCACTTCTGAAGCTATGAAATTTGGTGTATTCTTCCTCAAAGAGTGCACATAGTATAGCATTTCGAGCTTTGGAATTGAGCAAAAATCTCTATTTTTGCTCTTTCGTCCATTAACTTTTGGGTATCTGGTTCAACTCAACATCATATGGAATGTGGTTTCCATTCTCTACAACATCTCATAGATTGATATTATGGACTCGAAGTGTGTAATCACCATTTCCTTCCTATAGTCATATTTGACTCCTTTGAACAATGTTGGCTTGCTGGTAGCATATCCTTCTTCCATTTCTTTCTTTGACTAAATCTTTTCCTTTATATTGTTAAATACTCAACCCGAGAGGTTAAGCCTTGATGCCAACTGAAATATCAGATATCAAATTAGAAGAGGAGTTGAATAGTGTGTTAGATAAAAATGAAATTTTTTTTGCAAGAAGTTGTTTTTCTAAAACAAATATGCAAAAACCAAGTTACTAACAATATTGTCCAATGAATAAAACCAGTTTTGAAGAAAGCAAAAACATTGTCGTCCAATTATTGATAAAACAATATTTTTAAAAAGGTTTTTCAAGATAACAATTGTGTCATAAAGTGTGTCGATATAAGTTGAAGAGAATACTAATCAAATAGCTTAAGAGATAAGTAGAAATACTTAATTTATATTGGTTCACTCAAACAAAACTATATCTAATTCTCCTTCACAAACCAGTGAAAGGTTCCACTAATCAATACTTGATTACAAACAAGTATTATGTCTTGTCACTCTTGGCTACAATAATATTCTCTAGGCCACTATTGGCACACCTTGAGACTTGCCTTAAATCTAAGACACCTAAGGATTGTTTAACACTAAATCGCTCTTGGATTTCACGAATGAATAATGTTTGGATGAATTTACAGATTCAAATCACTCAACAAAGTGGATAAACAATTAAGCTCGAATACAAATGAATAACTTTGTTATGCAAAGGATTAACTAATTAAGCACTGTTGTGTATCGTTCAATGACTTGATAAATTCTCACTTCAAAATGGTCTTACTTTTCTTGTTGTATTTTTGTTCATTTTCTTCTTTTTCTTGATAAAAGAGCTTTGGTCGCTTTTTGTACACTTCATGGAAGTATCTATTATGGGATTAGCACTTGTCTTTGTTTTTTTGTTGTATCATAGTTGGAGGCAATGCTACATGTTGGGCTTTTGTGGAGAGAGAAAAAATAAAAGTATAGACAAGTGCACGTGCTCCTCTCTTCAATGATAATGACCTTCTATTCTATCATTCCTTAAATTTAAATGTTAACAATTTAAAATAAGAGAGACAAAAATAAATTTGAGAAAGTTAAGTCCGTGCACTTTTATTTGTGACTAACACTAAAATTAGTAGAACTTTCAACATCACTTATACTTCACATAAAAAAGATTATGTAAGTGATTAAATCCATTTAACACAAATAAAAGCACCACAGTATATGGACATTAATTTTCACAATAAGTGGACATTAGATTATATCAGCAGATTAGACATTGGTTATTGCTCTAAAGATGCTCCTAAAAAAGTCCAGCTGTTGCGCATAAGAGAGAGAAGACGAAATCCCAACAGAATATTCTAGCAAATAAAGGAGTAACAAATAAGCAAGTGGAGCCAGTGAATAAAGGGGCAACCAATCAGCCCAAGAGGATTGATGAAAATAAATTAAAAAGGCCATGTGAAGATAATTTCATTTCTAATGTGGGTAGCTTTAACATTGGCTACGTGAATAAAGACAAGGGCCAATCTTCAGCTGTTATTTCTGGTACGTGTGGTTGTACAACTAATTTGTAGGCTGAATTGTTCGCCATCTATCAAGGTTTGAAGCAATCTTGGGAGCTTGGTTTTAGACACATCACATGCGAATATGATTTCCTCTCTTCTTTAGATCTCATATATATCGAAGGAATTGCATGATTTTCACCCTCATCTACTGCATCCGGGATTTGGCAGCCAAGGAATGGAACATTACTTTCAAGCACGCCTTTAGAGAAGCCAACCAATGTGCTGATTGGTTGGCCAAACATGGAGCTTCTTCTTCATCTCTTTGTCAAGTTTGGTAGTCTTACCCATGTCAGCTAGCTTCTTCCATTCTTGCTGATGCTCTAGGCATCTCCTTTGTTAGATAGTTGTCTTTTTCTTCTTGTTGTCTTTTACTTAGTCTGATAAAAAAAAAAGTCACAAACAACTTAGGTAATTATTCTAAACATCTAATTTATTTAAAACTTTATCTATTTATGTCACATAAAATTATACATATGACATATCTCAAATAATTCATATTATACGGAATCAACCCAATTAAAAGTGTCAAATGTCAAAACATATTCATACCATATATTTCCTAAAACAATTAAATTAGTTTACGTCAAATAATTAAATAAAATAATTAAATCACACAACACAACTGCCACGAGATAGATTTCTAACCAGTCACAATTTAAACGTATAAGGAATTAACTGCAATTCCATACATGTCAAATTCCTTCACATCAAACAATTTAATCTTAAAAAATAAATAAAATCTTTAAAATATATCAAACCAATAAATTTCTACAAGGTGAAAATGGGAATATTACATATTTCAGAAGTGAGAAAAGCCAATCCAAAAACGAGAAAATTGTCAATTAGATGTACTCTAGCTAGAGGTATCCGAGGATACTTGGCGATATTAGCTAGTAATCCTTAAGAACCTCTTCATATGCATAATAAGGTCTTCAATAGCTCGTGGAACTGATTGCTTTCTATCATCTACAATAATCCATACTTCAGCTCCATGTTGACATCTCCCAATTCTGGGAACAATATGTTGTTGACTATCCCTACTTGAGGAGTGAGATAGTCAAACAAAGATGGCTCTGCCAGTGGATCATTAACAACACCGCCATGCCTCCTCTCCTCCTCCTGAAACAACCATCTTTCTCCTTTGTTCAGCTCTATTCCTGCGAACAACTTTTTTAATCTCAGAGATGCTCACAAGTGTAGGTCTTTAAGATCGGGTTAGCATAATCTATCAATGCAAAAAGAAACATTAAAACACAATAGGCATAGAAAAATTAACAATTAAAGTCAAATTTATAAATTTCAGAAATTATACTAACATAAGGAAAAAGAAATAAAATAGAAAATAAAAGAAAAAGAAAAACTATAAACACTATTCACAAAAATTTCTCAAATTACACAATAAATTTTCCAAAAACTACACAATTAGTCCCTAACAACGATGTCAAAAGCTTGATGCATAAAATAGGTCCATTTTAGCCACCACGCAGGATACGTTTTCCCCTGGTCAACATATTTTGCACATCACTAATACTAACAAAAAAAAATTATTTATATTTACTTAAATTAGTGAGTTTGTTAATTAGATTTAAAAGATTTTTTTGAATAGCTTAACCATTTTAATTAAATAAGTTTTTATAAAAAGTTTGTGTCTAATATATGTTAGACTATATAGTATATAGAATCATAGACTCTCATTGGACAAACTTATTTTTTTTACTATTATAATTGGGACTTTTGCCTCTATACCCTTAAGTTTGGGTTCTTTCAAACAACTATTGCACTAATCATCTCTTCGGACTTAGTCATAATAAATGTTTATTGTCATTTTCAAAGAATATATTTTATGAGTCAAACACAAATTTTTCCCTCACTGATATGCCCAATGCGTCAGCCAAACTTATTTTCAACCATAGTTTTGCTTGACAACCATAAATGATAAATTCTAAAAAATAGTCTATTGCTATTATATTTTGTTATATATTACAGACAAAACATTGGATATATATATATATATATATATATAAATTATGGTTACTACCTTTTATATGCAACTCACTATTGTTTAATTGATCGACATTGCCTTTTCCTGACTTTATTTATGTGTGTCTACTGTCTATAATGCAAGATGCATATCAGACATGAGAAGTTATTATATATTATCCTTTCTATGCAGGAGTTTTGTTTTATATAAACGAACAAAAACAAAGACTTTGGGATAATATAGCTCGAAATCCCCAATCAGCTGGGACATATATGTCATGATCACTTTCTTTCTTCAAAGTAGTGGTGCGTTTGTTTGTCCGTGAGAGAATATCTATATATATAGAGGTGCGTATGTGTGTGCGTGTGAGTATATATATAGAGAGAAATAGGTATGTATCTATATATATATATATATATATATATATATATATATATATATATATATATATATATATATATATATATATATATATATATATATATATATATATATTATTTTATAACTTTTACTTAGATAATATTTTCTTAAAATTCAACATTAAATTGAAAGTCTATTTGACATAAATCTCATATGCAAAATTTTATATTAATTAAAAATCATTTTACTTCATTCATATAAATTAATATTGATATAATATAAATATTTTAAAATACACTAAAATATAGATCACTTAATTATCTATTTATTGTTATTCAATTTTGATAAAATTTAACATAAATAATTTTAATAATATATAAATATAATTCAACAACTAGATTAATAAAAATTACATTTTATATTATACTAAGTAATAATATAACAGCTAGATCTTAATAGTATATTGATATATATATATATATATATATATATATATATATATATATATATATATAATTTTGAGAAAAGGAAAATTCTGATTAAAAAATTGAAGTTACATCTTACTTCTACGTTGTGAGTTTTAGCTTTTGATTTTTTTTAAACACCAAAAGTGTATAAATATTTTAATAAATAAATTTAATTAAAGAAATTTAAAATAATTTATAATAAAATCTTGTATTATATTGGTTATCTAATTATCATATAATGTTGACCAGTCATTGCAAAAATCATGTCATGACAATTGTTAGTGATTATCGATAACATTTGGATGGAATCAGATTATATATCTTTAAAGCTTCATTCTAAACATAGAATTTGCTATAAAAAAAATTACAATTTAAGTTTAAAATCCGATATTTTGTGTCCAAGTTTCTCAAAATTATAGTTAAGATATTGTTGTCAAATTTGATTCCAACAAATTGAATACTGATTGAAATTTACTCACTAATTAAATGGAAACTAATTGAGTCCAGATTTTAATTGATTCAAGCCTTCAAGTTGAAAGCGCAATACTGATCATTCATCACAAAGAACTCATTACTAGTGATTGACTTAAGTGTCTCACATATAAAATATCTATTGTTTGAATTAAAAAGAAAAGTTATCTATGGAAAAAAAATATTCACACAAGGCTAAAAACAATATTCACACAACTTATTCGATTTTGATAGTATTATAGCTAACAACATTTTCTTTCTTTTAAGTAATGAAGGCAATTATATATTTTTTATACATAATTATGTTTGATATGGATATAATTATTATGAGAAAAATTCTTCGTTTAAGTATTTAAGTTTGGACTATCTCATGTTAATTAATTATGTGTTTAATGACAACAACGGCATATTTAATAAGTTTAATTGTACATTTTACTACTAACTTTTATTATTTTGTAAATTGTATTATCCAAACTTTTTTCACGAATTGAACTTTATCACCCATATTTTCAATTTTTGTATATTTACCCATGATGACATGCTATTAAAAAAGTTATCAATTTTTATGAAACAACATTGTTTTGTTATCAACATGATCATTGGCTGATTTAGACATTTTTCATGGTAGGGGTAAGAAAAAATTTCTAATTTTTTCACAAATTAAAATATCACAAGGCACTACAAAATATATAATATCATGATAAAAGAAATCTACAGTTAAATTTTTACACGTTATAATTGTCCTCTACACATTTTCATATTTTGAAAGTATTCTATGATTTTTTTTATTGTCAATACTAATTTAGTATGTGAAATGTAATGTCTTTCGTTAAAATAATTAACACTAAAATATTATTAATCATAATTTCTTTATATCAAGAACACAATAAAAGAAAAACACGTACTCCTAAAATAATTATGCCATGAAAGTTTTGAAAAGGAATGTATTTTACTCACCTCTAGAAGTAATTGAGTTCTTTGTTATTTTTGTCTCGATAGAGTTTCTCTCATTTTTATTCTTTCTTCTCAATCATTGAGAATATGAATAATGTCAAGAGAAATATTTTATTTGTGTGATTCTAGAAAAATAAATGATCTATTCTTATATAAACGTTGTACTTAATTTGAAATTATATCTTTGAGATTGAAAAGGTATGTGCTTTACTCACATATGGAAGCAAGTAATTGTGTTCTTTATTATTTTTGTCTCAACAAAATTTCTTTCCTTTATTATTTCTTCTCAATCCTAGAGAAACTCACTAATGTCAAGAGGGACAATTTATTTGTGTGATTCTAGAAAAATAAATGGTCTATTCTTATATAAGTGTAATACGTAATTTGAAATTATATTTTTGAAATTTATTTAACTAATTTTTCTTTATTTCTTATTTTTATTATTTTTATCTGATCTAATATATTATTATATTATAGTTTTTAAAAAAATAACAATATAATATATTAAAATAATTTAATTTATACATTCTTTTACTAAAATATATATTTAGATAATCTTTATCTAAATAATTATTAAATTATTTTTGGGATGTTATACAAAACGGTGTATTCTATTCTATGTAGTGTGGGGTGTTTTTTGTTGTGTTACTGTAATAATACTGAAAATTGAGCTAAATGCGTTGGACTTTAACACGAAATTTTTATATTGAATGTATTATGTTTATTTGAGTTTTACGATTAAGAAAAATCCAATGAGGTAATATATATTTTTATAGGGGGGATTTTTTTTATATACATTAACCAATAAAAAAAATATATGATGCATTTACCAATGAACATGATGGTAAAATTAATGCAAGAAAATTGAAAACATTAGTTGTAAAATTAATGGGCAAAAACTTAAATGATAAAATTTATAAAATTATGATAGCCAGGTGGTAAAATGTGAAATTAATAAATAATTTAGTTTTTAAATTAAACACACACTCACACATACTTGTATTTTAGTTAGTATATTGCTCATGATAAATATTTTTTAAAAATCAAATTTATAATAATAAATGATTTTGAAAGTCAAAATGATCCTGTAGTAGAGATTTATAATAAATATATTTGAATATATATACATATATATATATTGTTTATTGGATTTATAATAATTAATTTAAATTATGATATAAAGTTATAATCAACTATTGATAATTTTGCTTTATAGATATTCTTCAAATTTAATTTAAAAATAAGATAAAAGAGAGTTTATTGAAAAACACCATCAATTAAGAAGATTAAATATATAGATAATAATAGAAAAAGATTGTAGTTTGAGATACTTGAGAGAAAAAAATTCTAGATAGATGTGAAATTATTGTATAAAATACACCTCCAAAAAGAAAAAAAATATATAAAAAATAATATATATTAGCCCCTCAACATTTTTCTCCTCTTTTCTATATTAACACCTCTATGAAAGTATGACACAATGATCCTCCCAAAGTCGCATTTAAAATATACATATCAAAATGCTAGTAGATTTATACATGAATAAATCTATGATACATTATTAGAAAATAGACTTTTAACATCAGTTATTAAAGACTTTTAATATTGTTTATTAATTCATGCTGAAACTACCGATATTAAAAGTATCAATGTTAATAAATTTTTTTATAAAAATTGATGTTGTTGTTTTCTTTTCACCAACATCAGTTTTTAGAAAAATCGATGTTGTCAGTAAACAACAACATCAATTTTTATAAAAATCGATGTTGTTTTTCACAACAATATCAATTTTTCTAAAAATTGATATTTTTTGAATTTTTTTAATATCCTATCCATTTTTTAATTACCAATTCTAATTATTCATATCAAGCTTATCAATTAAAGTTGTAAATAACTCTAAAAATAAACCAAACTTATAAACAAAATATACCACCAAGAGTACATATAAACAAAAATTTACAGATAATAGTATAATATAATGTAATTTAATTACAAACAAATCCAAAATAAAAAAGTTAGAAGTCGTATCTGAGAACTCAAATACCAGCTTGCAAATTTTATGATTGTGCAAAAGTGCTTCATCTATTTCCTATTTTTGCAGTCTTCCTCCAATTATTATAAACAATCTTGCACTCTGTAATCCCATCCAAATTCAGATAGGTGAAACATACGGCTTTCATAAATGAGTACATGGTACTCGACACATTCTAAAATTAACATTAAATTCATCTTAGATATGTATATGATTTTAAAATTTGACATACAGATGAGTGTTTAATTACTCACCAAATTGTTGCAAGTCACTTTATACTCACTCAGCAGGACTTTAAAAGTGATCAAGTTAGGAACTTGGTGGTACAAAGAGTGTTATTTAGGACAAGCTTTTGGTTCATAGTTCCTTTTAAAAATGGTAAAGAAGAAAACACTTTGCCCAAAATGGGTCATGATTACTTGATAATTTACAGTGAGTTCATAGAAATCTTTGAGTTTTGTTCATCCAGCCAATATAGTTGGATTCACCAGATTTGGTTGTATGTAACAAAGTGCATGTTGTCATTACTGTCTACCAAATGCCAAGTATGCTCTAGTTCATCCTTGCCATTACTGTCTAGCAGATGCCAAGTATGCTCTAGTTCATCCTTTCATCTTACAGAAAAAGGATCTACTCAATTCACCATAAGACTACGTTTAACAAAGAAACTAATATAAGCAAATGTGTTATATCATGTCATGTTTATTTGAAAATAGTGTTGAAATTTCTAACCTGATCCATAATATGAACTATGTTGAACATTTCATCTAATTTTTTGTTAATCTTCATCATTGTTTTAGTCATTTTCTTCCAATTCTATTAATCTTCACTCATCATTTGTAAACTCCATTTACAATGTAAAAGTTACTATTAAAAATAAATATATGCATCCCTACCTACTAGTAGTAAACCAAGACATATGAGTTTGGTCGAGTACATACCACGAAGTTGAAAGACACAGTGCATATATCCATTTTTGAAAATCAAGAATGATATTCCTATTTTGAAAAAAAAAAATTGGGGGCTTCAGGCTTTGGCAAAATTCTCACACCAGCGCAAAGTCTCATTAACAAGTATTTTCATGTTAGTAATGCGCACAAAGTCTCATTATCGGTATTTGTATATCCAGAAAATAACACATGCTTTCAACAACATACACAGAAACAAGCATTTTCATGTTAGTAATACGCACATTAACAAGAACTTTTCATGTTAGTAATGCACTGAACATTTAGATTAGTGACCGAGAAGATTGACTAACCTTTATAGAAACAAGTATATATAGAAGAATAACCTTTCATGCCCAAGAATGAGAATGAGAGTGAGTAGAGCTGTGAGTGAGAGCAAGAATAAGAGCGCAAGAGTAAGAGCGAGAACAAGAGAGAGAGGGTGAGAGTTAGAGATGACGAGTGTCGTTGCACTGCCACAGAGAGTGCGTGAGAGTAAGAATGAGAACGAGAGCACGAGAATGAGAGATGATTCAAAGAGAAAGTGAGAAGAGGAAGAAACAAATTTAATTTAACAAACACAACATTGGTTTTTTAAAAAACTGACGTTAACATAATTTCGTTAATATCAGTTTTTTCAAAAACCGATGTTAACATAGTGATGTTATATCCATTCTTTCTAGTAGTGGTAGGTAATGTACAAATTAAATGTTGATTATAAAGCACCAATTAAATTAATCTATATATAAATGAATATAATGGTATCATAACTAAATAAAGAGCTCTAACACTACTAACAAAGACTACAATAACAATTTTAAAAGACTTTCAATAATGGTTTTGAAATGATATTAAGATCATTGTCATTAAAAATTAAACACTTTTAATGATGATTTTTAAAATAATAACACCTTCTATATTGATTTTATCTAAAATCAATGTAAAAAGTGTGATAAAATGTTTAAATATATCAACGCTCTATATAAGTTGTGTAAATATTATTATAAAAACTAAGAATTTTATTCAAGAAAAAGGAAAAAATATTATTATAAAATTTAGACCTAATCATCAAGTGAGAAACGATGGAACATAAAATTTACAAAATTTTATTTAATAATTTATTGGATGGAATGAGTGATAACTGCTAAATAACTATGAATTTATAGGAATTAATTAGTCAAATTTTGGCTTAAAATTAGTTATTTAGCAGTTATTTGTAATTAAAAGTGAGAAAATTAATTTAAATTGAATTTCTGGTTGCAGATACGAAAAATAAGGTTGCATTTAGCAAAAGTGGCACAGAAAGGAAGAAAAAAGAAGAAATTCTGAAGCAGGCCCAATCCAATAGGGGCGCTCAGCGCGCATCAGGCGCTAAGCGAGCAACTAACTGGCGGCGCTGAGCGTGACGGAAACCGTTACGCGCGCTAAGCCAGCCAGGCGCCCAGCGCCCGATCCAACAGAAGCACAGGCCCAGCGTGCATGGCGCGCCCAGCGCGCGATCTGAACGCGCTAAGCGCGAGGTGTGGCGCTGAGCGCAACTACGAAGGCCCGTAAGCCCACTTCAGCCACTATAAATAGAGAGGCAGTCCCAAGGAAATTTCACCGAGCTCAGAGCAT